>NW_024540474.1:0-68183 GCF_016647625.1 Suillus subalutaceus | reverse complement strand
CAGTCAAAAGCCGTGCTGCCAACCCGCAAGTGAGTTTATACAGCTGTACCACTTGCATAGGCTGACTTCTGTGGCTTAGGAGCAGCAGGAAGGCCACAAGCAAGAAGAAAATGGCTCCGCTTCATACGCGTCTGAGTTTGTCTTTTGACCTGTGAGCGTGGCTGAATATGGCTAACTACTCACTTGTAGTGCAGGCAAAGGGGCTCTTGCTCGTCTTGGCAAGTATTGGTATCCTGTGCGGCTGATTCAGTCCTATGAGACTGCTAGTCTCCCTGCTACTGCACGCAACCGAGTACGCTGGCAGGTGATTTGGTGGCGCGGTTGCAAATTCCCATCCAGTCTCGGACCACCTCCTAGTGATGTCGAGCAAGGAGATCTCGTGGACGAACTCTGGCAGGACCAATCTAAGAGGCGTGAGATTCGCGTGAGTGTCATTGACTGGTTATGTACTTAGTCCTCTTAACATGAAGTATTGTGTAGCTCGGAGAATGGGTCCACTCTTGGGATACCCCTCGCGAAGAAGACTTGATTCAAAATTTTATGTCAGCAGAACCATCGAAAGAATTGGACGACATTCTACGACCTCATATTGCTTCGCTTCAGAAGCTCCTTGATAGTCTTGACTTGAACCAGTGTGATGCGGAGGCATATCCTGTGATAGACTACATCTTGCGGTCGAAGAAGAACCTAGATGGTGTGGGTGCATACAGCATACCATTTTGTGGCGACATCTCATCTCACGAGTATGCAAAAATCGCACGTTGGTTCGCTGAGAACATTCCCGGTGCCTCCGGTCAAGTCGAAAAATGGCTCGGTGGCATGCCTTTAGTGCACGCTTTCACTCTCGTTGTTGCTCATCGAAAGGCTGGTTATTTCCAAAAACGCGTCGAAGCTCAGAACGAGGAATGGAACAATAACGAGCTTTTGAAGATGGCTTGGGCTGCTCTCGATTTCTGATGCCGGGTGTCGCTCGTCGTTTGTTTCGTCCTACCATCATGCCTGGTGGCTTAGAAGAACGATATATTAAACTTGCAGGTAGGTCACTCCATATCACGTTCGCATCTGTTTCATGTTTCTCACAACTATCTACAGTCATCAGCGGAAAGAATGTGAAGTTCCTTCTGAGCGCTTTCCCACAGGCATTTACGCATCGGTGTCTTATCATCGGATGAATCTGTAGCATAGGGGGATATTGGGACTCTGTAAAGCCCATAGGGACTTTCTGACACGATGCGAGAATTGATCTTTGGTTTCTAGATCATCGCGTGCCTCACCTCTGTCAGTGGAGATCTATGAGCTTCGTCGAATGTTAGGCAGGGGGAGGTCATCGGGCAACTTAAAACGTTGTGGGATGAGATGCTCGATCATGGAGATGAGCCATTCGGTCAGCAACATACTTGTTGTTCATGCATATCTACTAACATCTCATAGGTTCTGGTGTTCACGGTTCCGTCACGTGTTGTACATGCTTGCGACGAGCAGGACAACGCATCCGATGTGAGTGACGCTGGCTTATGCTGTTAGCTTTTGCTGACGGAACATCAAGTGTAATCCCTCGTAGACATTGCTCAAGACACAGATGCGGGCCACACACGATTTGCTGAATACATGACGAGCAGTGCGGTCCCTCACCTGAACGATAGCACCTATGATGATTTGGCCCATGGTGAAAACTATCGTATTCCAGCTGGGACTATGGTATTCGGCAACCATTGGTAAGCATTGTGCTTCAAGAAATCACGGATCTAACAGTCACTGCCTTGGGCCTATCTCTCGGGATTCAGATGTCTACCCGGAGCCTTATGCGTTCAAGCCACAACGCTTTGAATGACATTTATTTCAGGGTATGCCCTGGTCAATATGTCACGAACATGTAAAGCAGTCTTGCAAGCACGCGGTCTTCCAAACTCATTTCGGTTGGTACAGACCAGTGTTCATAGCCACGCCCCTTATTCTTTGGGCCTACAAGCTCACTATGGAACCTACAAAGCCATTAGAGGACATGGGGTACATGAGCGGGTCGATGTCAGAGGTTTTGCCGTGCACATTTGAGTTTTGAGAAGAGGATTCCGGAAACGGAACTCAGGAGCATGTTGCAACGTTATCCTGAGGTCGTCTGAGAAGCTTTGATGCCTGGATGGATCAGGGAGAAGAACAAGTTCCCAACGAATCCTCCCAGGCTCGCAGTATGTCTTAATTTTGCCTACTAAGCCGATTCTGAATTGTGTATTATCATGGCGTAATTCCTGTCTCAAGGACCCCATTGTCTTCACTCAGTTGGTGATAAGATGTTATCATGGAGTTCCAATGACTGTGATATTCATATTACCGCGCGCGAACACAGATATCCCACAAAACAACGCATAGCTCAAATGCTCATTGGAGGCATGACACAATTCTTAATGAAAGTACAGTGCACGCCAAAGAAAAACGCCCTAACAAAATCCATAAGACAGTAGTTCATTCTGGACGGAACGCCATCCCCACCTATTAGTCTAGAGCAGCTACAAAAATCTTGTGAAGGAGGAATCAAGCGATTAATAACATGGTTGAATGCATACCTTCAATATATCACCAGCCCACCCAGCACGGGCTTTCGTCAACGCATTAATGAACTCTATGAAACCCGTCGGTTTACAACCACTACCCTTTACGATTCCCTATGGAAAGCGTCACTCCAGACGCAGGTACGCCTCTCCCTCTGCGCACTATCGACGCCTCTTCAAGTTGCGGCCTCTTTGCCTCAAAATCCCACGTAGCGAACATTTATGCGTCGGGTAACGTGAATGTTGGAGGTCCGTTGCTGCGTCCGTCGGTTGTACCGTCATATTTATCTTTCCTGCCAGTGGGCGCCCCTGGTGCAGACGAGTTCCGAGGCAAGCTGACACAGGTGCCCCGTTGTAATACGGGTGGGTGTGCGAGGTGCATGGTGCGTGTCATGAGATATGAAATGAATGTGCAAAACGACGACTTACAGGCAAGATCTGACGAGCGAAATCTGGTGGACGTGAGGATTGCTGAGGCACAAGAAGAACGGGGTTGTCTGCGGAAAAAACAGGGCGGGGTGGCGCAGAGGAAAATATAGGTTTGTTATTGGACTCTTTGTCGTCTTTTCCTGCGCGTAAGTCAACTGCGGGACAGGGTAGGAAGGGCCAATGACTGCGACGCGAGGTGGGCTAAGTACGATGTTGGCATATAGCGTATCTGGAGGGTTCCACTGTGGATTGTTTTGTACTTGCGACAGGAGCGTTGCCGCAACTTTGTGCTTCAATGGATCTGGTGGGCTGGGAGGGGAACGGGGTGGCGTTTGGTGTGTTGTGAGACAAAAAGAATGTTCCTGCGGGCCGCTTTTCTTTTTTCGTCTCCATTGTCATTTTCAGACCTCTCATCCTTTCAGCTACAGTGAACGCAACAGTGGACTTTGCGACTCCCGCCGTGCCATACAACCAGATGATTCGGCTCTTTTCGTTGTTGTCTAATAATCCGTAGATGTACTTGAGGTACACCTGGGTCCCTTCCAAACATTGCGGATGGGGCAGACGTTCACGAGAGTCATGTTCAGCACCAGCAACAGTGACCTTTATCCCAAGTTCCTTCAGACATATCCAAGAGCTGTCAATGAGGTCGGGGAGCGATAATAAAACATAAAAGATGAAAATACTGACATTGAATCACGGCACAGCCAGAAGACAAAATGAGTAGGAAGGCTTTCATTGGACTTTCAAGCTCAAGCTTCAAGAGGGGCACTGCAACAACAAATGTTTATCAGTTTCGCATTCCAACCGTCAGTGCCACAGATCAGAAGCTTGATCAAACGAACTTATGTTTCACGTTCTGACTCCAGACAGCGATGTCTTGCGGATGTTGGTCCCGGGGCGTAGCTATTTTGATGCGGTCCTGCCGTGCCTGCCGCGGTCGTGACGCGCATGTGACGCGGCGTGACGCGCAAGTGACGCAGCACTGACGCGGCACTGATGAGTCTTGACGGGGCTACTGACGCACTAGTGCAACTCATTTCTCATCAAGTTGTATGGGTTCATGATCATTCCTTCGTTGATTTTATTCACCATAGGCACATATACTACTAGCCAGTCCTCAACTAATGACTATTTTCTTGGAACTGACGAGCCTTGACGCGCCAGTGTTCTACACTAAGGACACATACTACTAGTCGCATCAGCCAATGACTATTTTCTTTTCCTCCCTCTCTGGACCCTCTTTGAAGCACGTCGACGTTTAACTGGTGCGCATTCTTCAGCTGGCAGTGAAGGGCGACGTTTCACGGGCGCAATCTCTTCTTCAGCCGGCAGCGAAGGAGCTACAATGTCGGACAACTCGTCTGCAGACGTGGCATCAGAGTTGTCGCTGAATAAAGGGCCGCGCTGTCAATCACATCGGTTAGAGACTTATTGAACAGAGCAGGTAATATTTTCCTTACCTCAAGTTCACTCTCGCTGTAATCTCTGCCCAGAACCCACTCAGTAGGAATGTTGAGATACACGCCCCACCGCCTGTGATGTTGACCAGCATCCAAACCCACTGCCGGTTGCCTGCAAGTCCTGCTTCTTCGGAATCCTCGAACATCCTTGCTTCCAGTGTGGTCAGACACTCGAGGTCTACGTCAGCCACGAAACTGTCGGCGGGATAGCTTATCATGAGATCAGCCCAAGCCATCTTCAAAAGCTCGTTATTGTTCCATTCCTCGTTCTGAGCTTCGACGCGTTTTTGGAAATAACCAGCCTTTCGATGAGCAACAACGAGAGTGAAAGCGTGCACTAAAGGCATGCCACCGAGCCATTTTTCGACTTGACCGGAGGCACCGGGAATGTTCTCAGCGAACCAACGTGCGATTTTTGCATACTCGTGAGATGAGATGTCGCCACAAAATGGTATGCTGTATGCACCCACACCATCTAGGTTCTTCTTCGACCGCAAGATGTAGTCTATCACAGGATATGCCTCCGCATCACACTGGTTCAAGTCAAGACTATCAAGACATTCACACTGGTTCAAGTCAAGAATCGAAGCAATATGAGGTCGTAGAATGTCGTCCAATTCCTTCGATGGTTCTGCTGACATAAAATTTTGAATCAAGTCTTCTTAGCGAGGGGTTATCCAAGAGTGGACCCATTCTCCGAGCTACACAATACTTCATGTTAAGAGGACTAAGTACATAACCAGTCAATGACACTCACGCGAATCTCACGCCCTCTTAGATTGGTCCTGCCAGAGTTCGTCCACGAGATCTCCTTGCTCGACATCACTAGGAGGTGGTCCGAGACTGGATGGGAATTTGCAACCGCGCCACCAAATCACCTGCCAGCGTACTCGGTTGCGTGCAGTAGCAGGGAGACTAGCAGTCTCATAGGACTGAATCAGCCGCACAGGATACCAATACTTGCCAAGACGAGCAAGAGCCCCTTTGCCTGCACTACAAGTGAGTAGTTAGCCATATTCAGCCACGCTCACAGGTCAAAAGACAAACATCAGACGCGTATGAAGCGGAGCCATTTTCTTCTTGCTTGTGGCCTTCCTGCTGCTCCTAAGCCACAGAAGTCAGCCTATGCAAGTGGTACAGCTGTATAAACTCACTTGCGGGTTGGCAGCACGGCTTTTGACTGCTGTGTTGAGCATCCATCGCAATAGAATGCTTCTTTTGGATGCGAGATTATTAGTTTTTGTTACCTCATCCCACGTGAATAACCTTTCAAAATCTCCGTCCGGCCATGGGTCCCACAGGTCATCTGTCAGGATCTGGTCACCAGCGGCAGATTTGGGACGTAGAGAGTCGGATGGTTGATCTGGACCGCGGCGTTGATTTGCTCGGGCTGTAGAAGGACTAGCACTTCGGGTACGCCGGTGTGGCATATGTTTTGTGTCTGTGCGAAGATCAAAGATCTCCTGGGAGTGGTGTCTCATGAGTCGAGGGAGGGATGGAGCGTTTGAGGCGGAGTGCACAGTTCTATGTGTGATAGGAGTCGTTGGAATGTGTGGAGCACCTATGTGTTAGCTATAGTGTCAGGGAGGCAAGCAGAGAGTCACTGAAGCATTGCTCACTTAAAGCATGTGATGGCCGAGCGGTCTGCACAGAGGCTGGAAGATAAGCTATTACATTACCTGTTCTACAGTTCGAATTTGAGTTCGCAAAGAGCATCAGTGGAACGGCGCACCGGAGCGGTCATAGCAGGGAATGAGGTCCCCAACCAGCGGTTGAGCTGGACGATTTTGATCCCCCCTCTCGCTGGGATAGAAAAAATTGAATATATGTTTGATTAATTCCTAGAGTATGGTTAAAACAAGTGCGCTCTGTATCTCAAAGCACTCACGATAGGCATGGTATATATAGATTTCCAACAGCGCGATACCGGTTCTGCTCTAGGCCATAGGAGTTGAGGGTGGAGAAATAATTTTTTGGAGTGCCACTGCCCGTAGAATGCTTATATTATGTACCTAAGTGACACTGACAGTTATTGACGCGGCACTGAGGTTTGACGCGGCATGTATAGATGTGACGCGGCAGTGATGCGGCATGGGTGAAGTGTGACGCGGCATGGGTGAGGTGAGACGCGGCAGTGACGCGGCATTGACGAGGCATTGCCGCGTCACAACTTGCTTGACTCGCCTGTGACGCGGCATGTGCTATGCTTGACCGCGGCATGCAAGTGGGCCTTGACGCAGCATAGATAAGTGTGGAGGTTTACATTAGTGCGGAGGCTGCGAATATGTTGGGGAGAACTTGTCGTAGTGTGAGTAGTGCTTGATCCAGCCTTACTGAAGCTTGACATGGCATGGTTGGGGGCTTGACGTGATAGTACAGAGCACAGAGGCTGCCGGACTTGATAAGGTGGGGTCGAGACTTGACACAGTGATACAATAATTCACACTGCTGTCTGAAAACAAACTTTGGATCAATGATTAGAGACCATACAATACAAACACAAGATGCACAGAATATTCCCAAGTAGTACGAACACAGAGGACAAGCACTGTGAAATTGGTGAGAGGTGAATGCAGCATTCCAGGGCCTGTACACAGCTGAACATTCATATGTTGATCATTAGCGAGGATACAAAGTGTTTGGAATTCATTTCGAGCGACATAAGGTAGTGTTTGAACATAATCTGTACCCTAGTATTTGTGACGGAGCCACGTCACATATGCCACTTCAGTGCCGCGTCACAGGTGCGTCACGACCGCGACAGGCACGGCAGGACCGCGTCAATTTCACCTGGCCCACTACTGAGGGCGCACTACGTACGAGAAGTCGAGAGAGCTCGGTTTACTCGAGTTGCGCATCAGTTTTTTTAGATAGGTCGTTATCGGCCTTGAGCCGACATTTGGTGGAGAATGCGATGAGAAAAATGGTGTTGGTATGTACGAGCGCTCCGAGTCAGCGGGTTGTGCAGGAACAGAAGAAAATATTGACTGCAGAACTGGCTGTCATCGTTGGGGTTGATGCTGAAAACGTACCGTCATCTATTGTTTCTGTACTTGTCGGGGTAATGGTTGAACTTGAGAGAAGACATTCGGCGTTCGCCCTCTCGTCATTCGTGTGTCCTGCTCCATGGTCGACATTCATGTGCCTGGAATTCAGTCAGCTCCAAGAACTCCAGCGGACCAGCTTATCCAACGCTCCTTCCAGAAGCTTCTAGAATACGGACTTTCAGGCATGTTCAATGATCTCCCCGTTGGTATTCTACCGCTGAAAGCTTCCATCCCTTCCCGTCCGGTGAAAGTGCCAGTACTAGTGCATGGATCCATCCACTCTCACCTTTCCATTCTTCCTCGACAACAAACCGTGTGTTGGCAGTTCCACTTGCGCATAGTGCCGTCCTCTGAACTACTCACGGTGTAGACGTTGACTGTGTCGTGCAAAAAGAAAAAAACCTGAATCACCCCATCGTGTCCTTCAGATTCATACTTTAGAATTGGTTCTTCCCATCGTCGAAACTTCATTGCATGTCCATCTTGCAAAGAATCTAGCAGCCATAACTCATTACCGTCATCGGGTGGATCAATCAGACTCTACTACCGTCAGTGGTCGATTATGGAGGCGAACAAGTTGGCCAGCACTCACTGATCTGTCTACTGATCCGTTGCTTGGGGGCAAGCTGGCAAGACAGGCGAGTTTTCATGTCCTGCAGGTGGAGGGCATGCTTTCCACGAGGCGGTACTGATCGTCCATTGACAAGTTCTTATCGCATCACTTTGATGTTTGCAAACAACAATGCCCAGCCATCCAATTCCTGTCATGTTTCGATGCATATACGCATCGACCAGTAAGTAACACAGCCTGTCCCGTCTATCTATTGTTTACTTCAAAGTTCATGTTGTTCATTGTGCCTTGCACTCTAACCATCTCATACTCCTTTAAAGCTCTACTCTCCCAAAATACAACACAATACCTTTCAGTACTCGTTGATGTCAGGATGGGCATACGCGATACGACATTGGGGACATAGAAGTGCGCAAGGGACGCCAGGTGAGTACTTTGTGCTTCCAGTATTTGGGACGTATATTCTGACTGTGTCTTCGCCTTCTAGCGAGAGAAGATGACCTTCCCTTATTGTCTGCATATATCCTCATGCTCATCCTGGACCCATCCCTCGTATCCCTGCAAAACACCGGGTCCAGCAACCACACCAACGACATCACGAGGGACTTGTCTTTCACCCGGATGGGGTCAAGCTTGCTGGTTAATGTATTCTACATGTAGGTCACATCCATCTAGTACAATTCTGTCGCCATGTAAGAGCTTACATCCCGTCCTGCTTCGTGTCAATTGGGTCCACCTCCACCTCTCCGCTATCACCTTTTCGGACAAGGATTGTCCCGTCGCGGAGCCGACACCCAGAACAAATAATGGCAGGCGGTCAAACATGAGAGGTAGGACCTATAGTAAAAGGTGAAGACGGTGAGCGTTAGTGCAAGTGAGGTATGAGTTGATCGGTGGAATAAGATGGGGTGTTAGTGGTGAGAGCAGGCCATAAGCACCAGAGCTGGGCAACGAGAGATATATGAAACACACGAGAGCAAATGAAGACCTACAATACGCCCATGACATTTTAAATCGCTTAAAGGTTCGCTTGCTAGTCGAGCCTGCCCTGCGAGGGAGGTGGCGCGATTGGATCCAGTAAGTTCTTCATTGTGATTTGGATGGCGATACGTCGAGAGGATTACAGCTACTGTAGTATGTGTGCGGCAGAAGGTGTACTGCTAAAATTAGCTTTATGAGACTTGACATCATGGTTGAACGTTGAAAGGTGACACACATGAAAACGCGTAGGCCGTAATCCAAACACCTAGTATACCACCTGCGTGTTCACATAGGCTACTTGAAGCTAGTATCTTCCGAGTGGATGACATAAGATTCACCGAGTCTCCAGCTGCTTTGAATTGGCTTTCGACACCTCAGGCTATCAACCTATATTTTGTGTGCTCTCACTCGGCCTGAAGCCCCCAAATCCCCACGTGCCAAATCGATTCACAATGAATCTACAGGACGGGAGTTGTGATGGTGAGCACTGTTCCTTTTTTGGCTCCAGCTCCCCCCTGCGTCGTTCGCCTACCCACGACGCTTGGTATGGCCCTGGGCTGAGTGGTCGTGGCTTCACTGCCCCTTCCTCCATGCCCACGCCCTTAACACCATACGCCGTCTTCGTTTATTGACACGCCTTTATCTGCAGGTGCTCCAATGCATCGCCGTTTTCTGGATGACACCGGTGAGAAGCGCCTTGCCTCCTCTGGAATGCGTGAACGCTGTGCCTTACTGATCCCTTGACCGACAGTGCTTGCCATAACGACGATACTCACTGAGCGGTGAGTTTTGCGAGGCTCGTCCGCACGCACGGCTGAATCTCAGCCCTTCGTCAGCTTTCCCCCTTCGCATGGTGTGGATTCCTGCGGCCTCGGAGCCGGCGAGCTTTGCGTAAAGGGCTTGGACCTTCAGGACGTTATTCTGGCGCGTCACGAATATCCTTGGGAGGAGGGGCGTAATCGTGATCCAGATGTGGAGGAACTCCTCGAGCGGCGTGCCAGCGCTGTGCCAACTGATGCACAGCGTTCTGCCACTCCGGGCTATACTAAGATCCCGTGAGTTACTCACTACGGGTCCTTTTACCCTTGCTGACTGCCTTTCACAGGCAGCGCAAGCGCCAGTTTCCAAACTGCCAACTCGCTGACAGCATCCCGCACAAGAAGCCGAGAGTGAATAACGTCCTCAGTCCCAGTCTGCGCATGCTCCCCTCTGGCTCACACCTGCTACCCTCCGGCTCGCATGCACTTCCCCCTAGGCCCCCTGCAATGGCTCCTCGCCCCGCGCACCCCCTCAAAGACCCATCCCTCCCTCCAAAGCCCGTGTGCTTAAGCACACCTGCCTTGCAACGTACTTCACAGTGCCTGGAGCCTCCTGATTGCATAGAGCAGTCCATACCTGGCATGATGCCCCCTCCAACCCCATCTGCCTCTGCCTCACGTCAAAAGGCACCGGCAAGGGTGAAGAGGGATTTAAGACGTCGCGAATTGCACAGGCTCGACACTGATAGAAAGGTGGAGGAGTTCAAGTCCGATGGAGCAGTCAATGCACTTGCCTTTCGGGTATCTACGACTGGCTGGCAAGGTACAAACTATGGCTCTACTGAGTCAGGGAAAATTCTCCGGGAGGAGTGGTATAGCTACCAGATATTGTTTCGCTTGACTAAATTTGAAAGAGTTCCATATCAGAAGTGAGTGTTTTGAACTTTGAGCTGTGCAGGGCCTTAATTATGCATTGCAGCCTTAAAACTCGGATCAGAGATTCTCAAGGTAGGCTGTGGCTAGTGCGAACCTTTGTGGGTCCACACATGCATGAGCTCCTTCCACGTTTTCAAAAGGAGGCAGCTGCCTTTGTACTTGCTGTTGAAGAAAGCAAGATGGGCTTTAAGGAGACTGAGATGCAGGAGAACACTAGGGGACCTCATTGGATTTCTATCTGTGGCCATGACCGCAACTCTAAATCTGTAGGAGTACCTGTCTCAATGCCTCTCAGCTTGTAACCACTAGACTCTCCAGAAGCCTGCTCTCAGTGCTTGGCACATATCAAACCACAAGGCCATTGATCAACTGTGGAGCCCTGGAGGTGCCACCTCTCATATAAGGCAAGTTGAAACTATTTACTGTTATAAGAAGTCTGTCTCAACCCACACAAGTGGGCTCATGAATGTCATCTTTCAGGGAGAATTCCCCCTTCTAGCCAGGAGGTACATGGCTTGTGCAGAAGCTCTAGGAATCCAGCCTCTATATGGTCATTTTTTTAATTTTTGCCTCAATTCTGCTAGAGCTGGGGTCCCACGTGTTCACTGCAGCCCCCATGTGGATTGGAAAAACATAGCTATAGGGGTTTGTGTCATATTCATATATGGTAAGTCTTATTCACACAGTACATGTCTTTGCCTCATTGAATCAATTCTAGGCCAATTCAATAGCAAAGAAAGATCTTGGCTTGTGATCTGGGAGGCAGGTGTAGTGATTGAGATGCCACCAGGTGTCTTTGTCATGTATCCCTCCTCTCTCTTTTTCCACTTTAATGTGGACATATGTGGTGAGCTTGGACCTCCTTCTATTGTTCTTGCCCTCTTCAAGTAGCTAACTGGCTATAAAGACTTAGAATTTGTTTGCACTGAGGGGGAGCTTCCTACAAAGCAAAACTCCTCCCCTCTAGATGGTGGGGATGGGAGAGGGTCTTGTGTCTGGTTCAATCAGGCCAGCATGTTCCAGACTGCTGAGCTTGGCTTTGCAACAGTTGCAGCAGCTAAGCAGGCTGGTGCACCCTGCACATCTGACACTTCTTTGCTAATTAATCAAGGACTTTTCCCAGTTGATCAACGCCCTCCCCAGTAATATCACATGTATCAGATTTGTGTTGGCTTGGATTGGAGGAGTTGAATGTACCTACCTAGTCAGAGAGTCTTTAGATTTAACACTATGGGATATATCTCGCCTGTCTGTAGGCCTCTAAGCATCGGGGATGTCTGCACTCCTATAAACACTGGCAACAGAAAGATAGGCAAGACACATTCCAAAGTGTGTGAAGCACCGGCTGGGCGATCCTGACGGATGGCAGCAAAGGACACTGATAGAGACCTGTCATGTCTGTGAGCATTTATCAGCGCGGTAAGCTATGGTGTGTATGAAGAGATGTAGAACTATGAAAGAAACTGCCCATCTCTCCAGTATTGGCCAGCAGCGTGCAAGGGCAAGAAATTGAAGACAGATGTCGGGCACCACCATATTTGAGAGCCTGGTCTTGCAAGTCCACCCAGATTTTCGACCACCAGGCGGACGATGTCATCCCACAGCTCCACCAAGGCTGTTGTCAGTGCTGGTTAAAGTTGTTGGGGTGTGGTTCAGGACCGGTTTGAGGTATGACAGCCTAAACCTGAACCTGTTCATGATATCTCAAGGCCATCAAACATGAACATTAGCCAATGGTGCGGTCAAGAACCGGTCCTATACGGTGCTGTTCAGGTGCGAACCGGTTCAAACTTTTTCTACTACCAAAATTGAAAAAACATAGGTATTAGAGCTACTTCACACCCAACTGCACTTCATCTACAGCGTCGTTGAGCCAACATTGTCTCCGTGCAGCTTCCTTGGCTTCCATCTCAGCTTTGCGATGCCTCCACTCCTTCTTGTACTTATTCTTTACAATTTGAATGTCGCCAAAGTTTGCTGGAAGTAAACATGCACAGCATTTGGTATCTGTCAGCCCAGCATCCAAAAATGCAAGCTCACAAGGCACAGAGGAGCCTTGGATAGGGAGGTAGTCAAGGGCCATGCAGCTGAGAATCAGGTATTTCGTGACATTGGCCTTCCACCACTTGAGAATATGCTCTGCCTGGTGCTCTGGGGATGACCATTGGTCATTGACGATGAGTGGCTCCTCAATGTAAGATTTGAGTTCTGCGTGAGAATCCTTAGTGATGAGCTTTTTGCGGGCATGCCGACCTTCAGTAACCCTGCTCATCAAACTGCCAAAACCATTGCTCGACTCAGAGCTACCAGGCTCCGTCATTGGTATACGATCGTTACTAGTAGTAGCGATTTCCGTGCAGTGTTTCTGGCAGTACTTATTGAACTAAAAATTATGATTAGATCTGATGCCAAATATGAATTTTTCACAGAAGTCAACACATACCACTTTTCCATAACAGTGAAGGCTTGTCGTTGGCCATCTTCGGTCCATGCAACATTGAAATATTCGTCCTTATGCAGGAATTGAGATCTAAGATAAAATAGCAATCAGTGTCAAAGTCAACATAAGTGGTGTTTCAACAAACACATAGAAACAATGTGTGCAGGGGAATTGTCGGTCTTATTGTAGTACTTTTCGAGGTTCGTAATACCTGCCTGAATAGCACATCAAAGCACTGCCATCTTAGGGTCTTCGGAGAATGTTTGCCACCGGATGATGAAGTCCTTGTAAAGCGGAAGAATTCGCCAGATGGTTGGATAGTATTCAGCTGAAAAGGCTTCTTGTACATCAGCTGCTGCCTAAAATATATGTCAATGTGACCTTCCAGTGTTCAATATGCAAAAATACATACAGCGAACACCTTCCGGATCATAGTGAGGAGATCCCATTCAGTGTCCGAAACACGATAACTCGCATACTTCCGCTGGTTTTTGTCGACATTGGGTACATCATCTGAATTGTCTGCAGTGTTGATAAATATTTTAACGGCCTGAAACAATTTAACATGAGTGTGATGGCTGAACAAAAATAAGTCTGACTTACTTTCTTGAGTAATAGCATTCAAGCTATAACACCATTCCATGAGCCCCATCGTGTCTTACAGTATGGCAGAAGCTCGAGCTCTTGATCGAGCACATCTTCGCAGCACTTCTTGAAGTACTTCTTGGCTTGCGGGGACCGTCAAACCTGAATTTACTAATGAATAGCAGCCCTCGATAGTTATTCAGGTACTATTACCTTTGCAATGAATCCTCGAACCTTCAGTAGAAGTCCTAAAACTACTTTTACCTGTTCCAAACCGGCAGGTAGGTTTGCATATGCAGTGTCAGCCTCTCAGATAAGAGCCTCAATTCCATCTTCTGTGTCTTCATCGTCAGCACTGGCGTCGATATCACCCATGGACATGTCATCTGGGGGAGGTGGAATCACAGGGACATCTTCATCCATTCCTGCCGAATTCTTTTTCTTGACACTGGGAGATAGCTTGGTCAAAAATGCGCCCTCAGCGAGGGCCACTGCATGTGAGAAGCAGCTATCACAACCATTTAGTTACAGTAAAACAAATTATAAGATTTCAATGGTACGAACTGTGGATGCTGGGCTGTCGCATTAAAGTCATGTGACTCATTCCTCAATTTCTTGCCCAAGACACGCAGACTTTTGTCATTCACAGAGACATTGTCAGCTGTGATGTTCTGTACCTGATATACACCATGACACAGATTAGCAACACACAGCACAGTATAAAAATTGAATCAACTTTATTAGAGATGCTGAACTTATCCAAAACATCATATAATTCCTCACCGAGATTCTCGCCAGTATGACTACCTGAAACCTCTGAAAAGATAGCAATTCGCAATGCAGCTGCCATTCTCTTGTCATCCAATGCCCTGTTACAGCAAGATATGATGTCATTATCTTTGATGTCCACCCATCAAAAGTAAGTGAAACATGGCCGGGAGATTCCTGCAGTTCCTTAGTGAGATCCTTTCAAATTTCATCAGCACGTTCGAGAACACAGGCGGTGATTTTGGTCCGATGTGGGATATCTGTGTCTTTGGTTTTGTTCCAGCTGTTGTAAGCGAGAAGTTCATGAAATGACTCATGGTCAACAATTGATAGTGCCTAGGCAGATACTTTCAATGCTGATGGGCAATTTATCTATTTATTCACGCACCTGATCAGTCTCTAAAACGAAACGAATAATATGCTCTTGTAGACCATCATTAGTATACTGAGGCCCCGCCATAGGTTTCATAGTCTCCGTGAAGTCCAGAATGCTGTGTTGCCTATCAAACAAAGTTACATCAGACCCGACAATTCAAAATGAATTGTGTGTGATTTACGTATCGGGTGCCTTGCCTTCCAAGCGGTCCAACTCTTCCTGTGGAACACATCGTTCATCCATGTCAATGTTTTGCTGCACGCACTTCTCCTGGTATTGACAATAGTGAGACATGCCCATACATTGAATGTGAGTGTGCGTAGCAGTGTTGTTGCCTTTGAAGATAGTTTGCAGTTTGCTGTGCTTTTTCGAATTGGCTTCACAAAGTTCACTAGTCCAAGTCAAGTGAGTTTCCCACAAGTATGAAACATGAGTTCAGTACTCACACACAAGGCTCGCAGATATAACCTTGCAAAGGATCATCATCATTGATGAGCTTGAAGATGGTCAGGATATCAGCAGCACCATCACCTCTTTTACGTTTTTTCTTGACTGGCTTGGTCCACTCGGATGCTGTGTCATCAGCAGTCTCATCTTCAGCTGATGTAGATGACCCCGTGCGATGAAGCCCATTTTGCTTCACCCGTGCAATTACCGGCAGCTTTGTGACAGTTGTGGTCTTCTTCGACTTTGTATTGGCACCAACCTGCCCTTTTGAGCGAGTCGATGCCATTGGCGTTGGATTGGCTGCAGGTGTGGAATTGTCAGCTTTTTGTTTTCGAGGATTTGTGAAGTCAGCAGGGGTTGAGGATATGATTTTGAATGGGGTTGGTGAGGATGGTCTATTCCTTGCTGGTATTTTGAGAGTCAATGATGATGCAGGTTCACTGGTAGGAGAGTGAACCAATTCCATCTCTTCGGCATTTTTAGGGAGCCATCAGGATTGAGTGCTGGAGCATCAAGTTGCAGAGGCATTTTGGTGTGTATCATACTGCATCAGTAAACTACAAATTTCATCACAGACATCAACATTTTCGACAGTTCCCACAGTAACCCACAGAGGGACAGCGCTCACAGCAAACCTCTCCCAGGCAGAGCAATTTCACACACTGCTTGGTATTTTACTTTCAAATTTGTTAAGTCCCACATTACATGTACTACTTTAATCAAACTTTTGCTAGTACTCTATACTCTCAAACTTGACCCTCATCATGCAACTATTATAGACGACGGCATCAACATGCAATGACTCGCCAGCCACCGCTCACCGTCGATATCCTCTGCCTGCACCCTCTCACACCCTCTCGCAGATTTTTTTCTTTATTTTTCATTCATTTTCACTAATTAGTAGTAATTACAACCTTCCCACACACTGTCAGGATGTGCGTGATATCTTTTTCGACCTACTTACTCGACGCTGATGGTGCCATGGCCATGTTCTGCTCTCAGAATGTCGTTTTCACTTGTTCTCACTTGCCCTCACTCATTCTGACTTGTTCTCGCCCGTTCTGACTTGTCCTTGCTTGTTCTGATTCATCCTTGCTCGTTCTGGCCTGTTCTGATTCATCCTTGTTCGTTCTTACTTGTTCTGGCCCATTCTTACTTGTCCTCGCTCGTTCTGGCCCGTTTTGACTCGCCCTCGCTCATTCTGGCCCATTCTGACTTGTCCTTGTTTGTTCTGACTCGTTCTTGCCTGTTCTTACTCGTCCTCGCTCGTCCTTGCCCATTCTGACTCATCCTCGCTCGTTCTAGCCTGTTCTAACTCATCCTCACTCATTCTGACTTGTCCTTGCTTGTCCGTGCTTGTTCTGGCCCGTTCTAACTGGTCCTCGCTTGTCTGCGCTCGTTCTCACTTGTAGGTAGTACCCACAGGTAAACCCCTCAACTATGATACAACGATGACGATGACGACAACGACTTGACGATGATGATGACAACTCAATGATAATGACGACAACTCGACGATGACGATGACAACGACAACAACAACATCGACTCAACGACGACTCAACTCCAATGACTTGACTCTGACGACTCGACTCCAATGACTCAATGACAACGACTCAATGACAACGACTCAATGACAATGATGATGACGACTCAACTCCTCCTCCTCAACGACAGCAACAACAACAATGACAACGACGACAACCCAATAATGATGATGATGACGACGACGACGACACAACAACAATGACGACGATACGGCACAATGAAGCACTGCATTTGCACGATGTCCGTCGTAGATTACTTAATGTCTAGTAGTACTTGTTCATTTGCAATGCATTTGTTTTCATTTACTTTTATGTGTAACTTGAGTTGCAAAAAAAAGTGATTTCTAATATATTCTGTGTAACTAGAGGGCTACTGTGGAGCTCTGGGAAGCTCTGTACAGAGCTGTACAGAGATTTACAGAGATGAGCCTGTCTGTCCAGTGGGGACCAAGCTGTGGCTCTTGTGAGCTGTACAGCTCTGTACAGAACAAAGCAGTTTACTGATGTGGCTGCATGCAGTTGAATAATACTTTGAATTTTTGTTGAATTTTTGCCAGCTGCACAACAAAAACAGACATTGAGCTTCCTCTTTCTCAAGGTGATTATTTACTAGTACATATGGTGCGGTTACAGTTCGAACAGGTTCCCTACAGTTCACACAAAATGCTCAGTGCCTGAACCATGAACCTCTCCCAGCATGTATCAGTCGAACCGGATCGTAACCGCACTGCACCAGTGGTGCGGTTCACAGTTGGAACCAGTTTGGGTGGTTCAGAACCACACCCTGGCAACTTTAGTGCTGGTGTACTTCTGCATTGGAGTCTGGTCACCAATGTCTGGAGTTTTTCAGGATTGGTAGGGAGTGGAATCTTAGTCGGAGGTTTCTTGTGCAGGATAATAATGGCATTGCAAGACTACTTGCTCACAATGACCATGATGATAAGCCCATCACAAGCTGCATCTTGATGGTCAGAGAATAAGAGGGGGGAGGAGGAAGCGAGAGAAGCACTCGATCTTCCAGATTTCTTCTACAGCTCTATTCCGGTCCTTCACTAAATGTCTGTATGGGGCTTCTTCTGCTTCTACATCAATTCTCATGGTTGCTTCTTGATCATTCACAGGAGGTTTATCGAGGAGGGAGCTGAGGTCTCTGAATTTCTTCACCAGGGCTGCTGCATGATTGCCGCATGTCTGTCAAGAAGTGTGTGGAGTCATGTCATCTGGGTCCAGATGATAGTCCTGCCTTGTTCCAACAACTCAACAGCGCAACACACATCACCACAACAAAGGGCACACTATGCAGAAGGACATTGAGTACTTCGCTCAGTAACTCTTGAGCTACAACAGCATCTGTTTGAAATCCTGGTGTGGAGAAGCAAGAGAGCAGAGAAATGGCAATATGGAGTTGAGTGATGGTTCAGTCAGGATGATCAGTGGGACGTAAATCAAGGGCGTTGTGACAATCATATTGGCACTAGGCATGTATACCTGCATAAGCCTTCAATAGGTGGACCAAAGTTATCCCTCATATTATTCGCTACTCCCCTATCAGCAGTCTTCACTTGTCTCAGCCATAACCCTTGTCCGACGCTATTCCGCACTTTCCTGCACTATGCGCGCACATTCCTGCAGCGCTATTCATACTCCCGCGACTTATCCGACGCTATTCCCGCGCTTATAGTGCTATCAGAATTACCAGCAATGTGTCTATAGGAGCATTAGTGCATGTCTGCTCTATCTAGCTCTTGTTCCCACGCTTAGTGCTTATCCAGCGTGCTGTTCTTGCACTCTAGGATCCACCCAAAATGTTGGAATCCATCCATTGTCCATCCTACTTCATTGGTATGTAATTTGCCTTGCCTCGAGTTTGTAACAAGTGCAGTCTTATTACATGTATGTATATCCTATCCCTTCCGAGTCCGAAATGGTATAGTTTAGTAGTATAAGAAGTCTACGAATTTACTTCCCTTTGACTGTATTTCCTTCCCCTTAGGTTTTACTTAGAAGTAGTCACCCTTTAGTTGCCCTCTATGGCCCCTATTTGGCTTTCCTTACCCTTGCGATCAATACCTTTGATCTCACTCGCTATCCATTACCCTCCTTTGACTCAGTGTCTGCTTTCTTGACATCCGCTCTTTCCCGCGCATTAGCACTCTATCTTGCGACACACTATCCCCGTGCTATAGCGCTCTTTCGGGTCTTTCAATCTTGAGTTATCCTTAGTAGCTATTCCCTCGGGTCGAACATTCTTGCATCTTTGTTGCAAGTATAGCAGCATAGGCAGAGCATTAGACATATACTGGCTGAGTACCTTAACAAGTGCCTAGTCAGGTTGTGTTTTTCGCACTGGGATCAGGGTAACCATCATCTTTGGAGTCAGAGTCACAGACAGCCACTAGAGGTTGTCCAAGGTGGCATGGGGACCTGGTCAGAACTCGACAGGTGACAGCAAAAGATGTCGCTGCTGGGCGACAGGCTTCGGGGAAAGCCCTCACTGGTAATAGGTGACAACAGACAGCCAAGTCTGAGATGAGGTAGGGATTTAGTGTGACGGTACAGTGGCTGCTACAAATGCTGAATGATATCACATTGGAGTATTCATCCATAGTGCTAGTCCGTAGTGTATCCCATAAAAGAATATTTTAAATTACCCTGGCATGATTAAGGTGTTTGAAGCATGAGCCTGATCATGATGACTCACAAGTCGACGATCCTTCAAATAATCCACTTTGAAAGTGCATGGATGCAGAAATCAAGGATTGGTATTCTAAGGACATTTTGTCAAATCAGTATGGGTTAAGGCATGGTTATGGCTACCTCAAGTCATCAATTCTGCACATTTTCAACATCTTGGACCTCATTTGTGCACATTTTCCAATATGTGAGAAATGTGCACAAACAGGGTTGGTGAAAACTATCACTTTATGATCAACCTCATTTGTGCACATTTCTCAGATATCGGAAAATGTGCGCAAACAGGGTTGGTGGAAATCACACTTTATGAGCAACCCCATTTTCGCACATTTTCCGATATGTGAGAAATGTGCACAAATGAGGTTGATCATAAAGTGATAGTTTCCACCAACCCTGTTTGCACACATTTCTCACATATTGGAAAATGTGCGCAAATGGGGTTGGTGAAAACTATCACTTTGTGATCAACCTCATTTGTGCACATTGCTCACATATCAGAAAATGTGTGCAAATGGGGTTGCTCATAAAGTGTGATTTCCACCAACCCTGTTTGCGCACATTTTCCGATATCTGAGAAATGTGCACAAATGAGGTTGGTCGAAATCACACTTTATGAGCAACCCCATTTGCGCACATTTCTCACATATTGGAAAATGTGCACAAATGAGGTTGCTAATGAAGTGTGATTTCCACCAAACCCATCTCCGCAAATTTTCCGATATGTGAGAAATGTGCGCAAATGGGGTTGCTCATAAAGTGTGATTTCGACCAACCCTGTTTGTGCACATTTCTCAGATATCGGAAAATGTGTGCACATGGGATTGGTGAAAATCACACTTTCTAATATCTGAGAAATGTGTACAATGGGGTTGCTCATAAAGTGTGATTTCCACCAACCCTGTTTGCGCACATTTTCCGATATGTGAGAAATGTGCACACATGAGGTTGCTACTGATGTGGGATTTCCACCAACCTCATCTCCCCACAAGTTCTGATATGTGAGAAATGTGCACAAACAGGGTTGGTGAAAACTATCACTTTATGATCAACCTCATTTGTGCACATTTCTCAGATATTAGAAAGTGTGATTTTCACCAATCCCATGTGCACACATTTTTCGATATCTGGGAAATGTGCACAAATGAGGTTGCTAATGAAGTGTAGTTTTCACCAACCTCATCTCTGCACATTTTCCAATATGTGAGAAATGTGCACAAACAGGGTTGGTGGAAAACTACACTTTCTAATATCTGAGAAATGTGCACAAATGAGGTTGCTCATAAAGTGATAGTTTCCACCAACCCTGTGTGTGCACATTTCTCACATATTGGAAAATGTGTGCAAACAGGGTTGGTGGAAATCACACATCAGTAGCAACCTCATTTGTGCACATTTTCTGTTATCTGAGAAATGTGCGCAAATGGGGTCAATTAATGACCAACCCTGATATCTGGATCATGAAGTGTAGGTTTTCACCAACCTCATTTGTGCACATTGCCCAATAGTGGCACTCAGAGTAGCAATTAAAACATCACCAAAGCTTGCTAACTCTTGGTTAAAGTTTGACAAAACTCAGGTAAGGACTGCAAGAACAGCCACTTGGATATGCAGCACACTCAGCATCATAGCAGACTTTGAAAGTTATGCCTGCCACTCAGCATCATAGCAGACTTGAAGTTATGCCTGCCACTCAGCATCATAGCAGACTTTGAAAGTTATGCCTGCCACTCAACCATGACGTCCTCGTCATTCTGCAAGACTCAAAGCACTGCAGACACCCTTTCAAAGAGACAGAACCTCCATGGACCAAATGCCAGGGCCTGTTACTCGTGGAAGGGGTGGCAAGTCTCGAGGTTTGCAAAGTACTAACACCTCAGATCAGCCCAAGTTTCAGATACAATGGTTATCTGCCTCCTTCCATACCCAGAAGGTCATCGACTACCTCCACAACCACTCAGCTGATTGTCAGGTATTATTCCCCTCCAAAGTCAAACAATTGCACCCTGATGATGACTGCCCCTCAGCCAAAGACAAGCTCTCAATCTGTGCTATTATTGCCAAGCATGTCTTTAAAGATGACGGTGACTATGCAGACCACTATCTAAGTGCACTGGTTAAATTCCGTGACTCTACCAACAATCACATCCAGGTGTAAGTTTACCCACTAGTCCTTCCCTTATGTACTAACATCTATATACAGTCTCAAAAAGAAATATTGTGAATGCCACAATTGATTACATGCCACTGGTGCTGGTGTCATGCCGCAGGACAAAAACACCGCTCAGAATTTACGTGGTATGTGTCCCTTTTATATTTATGATTGTCTAACTGAGAAATTTCACAGCGCAAGTACTCAAAGAATTTCCATGGCACGATGATCTCGTTATCATTTTGAGGGGCAATCCAGCATTGTCCCTCAAAACAGTTTCATCACGCCCAGGAATGGACCACGCCCACCAATTTTTTCTCAATATCTCATTCAGCTGGAAGTTCATACTCTAATGGCCCGAATTCTGGAAGCGCTCAGTATGGCTATGCCCCTGGCACTCTTCTTCCTTCTGGCGCTTATCCTCCTGCTGGGGATTATTATCCTCCTTCCAGCGCTCATTCTCCTTCTGGTGCTCATCATCCTCCTGGGGATTATTCCCCTTCTGGCACTCACCCTCCTCCCAGGAATTACTCCCCTTCTGGCACTCATCCTCCTTCTGGCACTCGTCCTCCTCACTCCAAAGCTCCTCCTTACTTTACTCAAACTGGCAGTCAATATGGATTCGGTCACGTCCCTCAGCCCTATCAGATGGGCTACCGTGAGGAGTACATGCAGCGGCCTCAGTTTCAATCGCACGGCATGCCTTCCCCCTCTGACTCTCTTCTCGACAAGGATGAAGACATGCCAGATTACTTTGGCCCCCTCAATGATGGCGAGGGGATGGATTTCTCATTCGGTGACCTACCGCCACATAATTCCCCGATGATGCATAATTACCAGCAAGAAACTAATGTTACCATCCTGAATAGTCCACCTAGGCCTACAAGATTGAAACGGCCACCTCCTCCATCATCCCCCTCCCCCCCTATCACCCCCTTGCCTCAATCAGAGTTTGTTCTACCGCTGAAATTACAAACTGCCCTCCATGATAGTCGCAGTTCCTTTGTGCTCACTGATCTGAAGAGACATCGAAGCACAGGGTCAGCCAAGCCTGTCTCTCACCGCTCTTCAGGGTCATCATGGTCTAGGCTGCCGTCGACATCATCAGCGCCTGCGTCAACATCTCCGATGTCTCAAATTGCGTCCTCCATGGGAGGACGCACGCAGACGAAAAAGGTGCGGTCCAATATCCAGAGCCAGGTTGATCTGCTCAAGGACAAGATCGAGAATGCGCAGTCGGATACGACTTAAGATTGGAGGTCCCAAGCGAAGGAGGTTCCAGGTAAAACCTAGTAAGATTAAAGTAAAGAACTACATAGTACAAAGCAAGTTTATATAGGAAACAATAACTGCTTTAGGGCCGGTATAATGGAGTCAGAACGAGTCAGAGATAACAAGAATAGATCACCTAGCGACAGCATGATGCAATCGTGATGTAATACAATTGATGATAAGAGATAAGTCTAGTGATGGCCATGATGGCGGTCGTGACGTAATACAATGTAAGAAGAGAAAATGAATAGGGGCGTACTTGATTGTAACATTACCCCGTTGTTATCGTTTGAAGTCACTGATTTCAACAATCAAAATTATCGTAGGCATCATAGTTGTCACGATCTCCGGCACATTGGGTGAAAAGCTTCTCGTCTTCTTCGATGGAGAGTTGCTCTAATGTGGCGTCTTTATCAGCCTCCTATTTAGCGAGAGCCTCATAGAAGCCCGCATCCGTCCATACTAAAGGAATCGGGTTTTCTCCCTTGAGTTCTTTGCAGAAGACAGATAAGTGTCCTGGCGCGAGATTACGGCATATGCGACAGAAGTATGTGGGGCAATTCTTGTGATGATGACCAGTAAGACTACAGTTGCGACAAATAAAGTTATCGCAATTTTCAATCTTTACGACGGTGACTGAGGATGATTGCGGAGGTGGGGATGGTGTTTTGGAGCGTAAGGCGTGGTTGCGAGGAATGAAGGGGATGAAGCTCTCTTGTTTGGAGAGTCGTCGGCGTGTGGGGCATATGCGGGGAATCATTGCCGCCGGGGCAGCTGTAGTAGCAGTTGGTATGACAGGTACAACAGGAGGATTGATATAATTAGACATATGCTCAACCGGAGGTGGAATAGGAATTGCGACATGTGGGGATGGTGGTCTGGCAACTGGGTTTGTCGCAACTCGTTCGGTGACAATATGGATTGCTTCTCTAACAACCACTTTGGTAGAGGCAGGCATAAGACATACTGCAGTGTTGCGAATACATATATGAAGGTGACGGAAAATGGTCTTAAGATGTTCGTCATTAAGAAGTTCTGCGGTTCATTCAACAAGACTGGCGGTGCAGATGATGTTAATCAGGAGTGTGCTGGAGAGGGCTCCTTGTTCAGCTAGGAGGCGGTCTATTTCGATAGTGTATTGTTCGGAAAGGAGAGTGGATTCAAACAATGTGTTGGTCTTGATGTCGTCAATAATAGTGAAGTAGTTTGGGGATTCGATTGTTTCAGTCAATGTAGCAGATGTTGTGGATGGAGAGGGGGCAAGGCTAGCAGACATATTTTCAATTGCGTTGGTGATTGTCTGAAGTTGTAGGAGGCAGATTTGAAGAGTACGAAGTTCTGAAAAAGACATTCTTTCGTTCAGACTCTTATAACTGGTGAGCTTTCTTATAAGCAGCGAGGAGTGTAGAAGTGTTGCCGAGGTTTTCTTCGGGGATCCATTCGTTGCTAGCAGAGGAATATCCTTTCCATGATACAAGATAGTGTCTTCGTTTACCCGTGCCTTTGTGCGATAAGATTGCTTCGACTTTGTATTCTTCTTTGTTATCAATGATATCGGGTGGGGGATCGGGGAAGTTAGGACCATGTATCTCTGTTTCGTGATAGGATGATAGTTCGGAAGCATGGAATGTGGGGTGAACCTTCCATTGTGTGGGTAACTGGAGTGTGAATGTGATCAGTGATAATACTGCAGTGATGGTAAAGGGGCCGTATCGTTTTGGAGCGAGTGTTCATGATGGTAGCTGTGTGATAAGGTTCTTTCCTGACAACCAAACCTTGTCACCGATTTTCCATGGTTGATACTTCTTTCCGTATGATCGTGCGGCCATTCGCTGCATTGCGAGATTATGACAAGAGATAGCTTCTTCGCGTATCTTCTGAAGAAGGCGGAGCCGTTCTTCTGCGGCTGGTACAGTAGAGTCTGGGAGTACATGAGGGAGAGCCCGTGGCTCGTATCCCATCATAAGGAAGAATGGGGATGCATTGCGAGAGTCGTGTTTGCGGTGATTGTGGACGAATTCAGACATGGGGATATGTTCAACCCATTCTTCTGGGTTGTTGCGGCAATGGATTCAGAGATAGGTTTCTAGTTCTTGATTTAGACGTTCAGTTTGACTGTCTGTCTGTGGGTGATAAGCGGTGGAGGCTGCGATGTCGTATTTCAAAAGTTTAGCAAGGGCTTTAGAGAACTTGGATATGAATTGTGGTCCTCATTCTGAGATCACCTTCTCATGGAGTCAGAAGCGGCGGTAGACGTATTTGAAAAACTTCTTTGCTACGCCTTCTGAGGTGATGGTTTTTGTACAAGGGATGAGAATTACCCCCTTTGTAAGACCATGGTCTACCACGACCATGATAGAATCAAAACCGTTGCAAGGAGGCAAATCGGTAATGAGGTTGACGGAGACTTGGGAAAAAGGGGTAGAGACTGAAGATGGGATGGGAATGAGCAGAGGGGTAGTGGGATGAGTATCGGATTTCATTTGCTGACAAAGGGCGCATCCCTCGACATATTTTTGGATATAAGTTCCCATGTGTCCATCTGCCATCCTCGCTTGCTCATCCTCATCCATCCATTTGCTCTCTCACGTCTCCTTACTCTCCTATAGCAATGCCATCATGTATACCCGAACCCCAAATAAAATTTGATTACCTACTTGTTCGTCGTCTCGCTATTGAGTATGTGTTTTTCGACTCAGAGTTCCTGCAATGCTAATTTCATTGTCTCTTAAAGACTGGGGCAAGGGTCCGCATGTGTCTAGCAGGGATTTTGTCAAGTCACGGCAGCTCCTCCAGATGTATGCCACCGTATTTCATACATCGGTCATCTCACACTGGTTTCAGTATTCCCGCACCACGTTGATCAGTGATGCGAGGTGGCGCCCTCTCATCTTACTTTAAGGATGTTGGTTTTCATGTTCTCTTGAATTCAAATTTTGTTATCAGAGATCTAAATTACATCTCCGCAAGTCTCGGATACCCTGGAGTTCTGCCAGGATCTGTCACCCCCCTTTCGCGTGAGTTCTGCCAAAAAAAAAACAGCAAAACTGGTTGGCAAAACTCCCGAGTTCTGCCAACAACACTAGCACCCTGTAAATAAGACATAAACAAGGCCACCCCGTTTGTGCCAAAAGGGCGCAAGAGGTAAATCCAATCCCAGCAGCGACCCCTCCCAGGCATTACAGCCCAAGAATACTCTGCCTGTAACTATAAGGACAGAGGGAGTGCCGCCCCACCTAGCGCGGCTGTTGAATAAACAAGATGCACCGAAAGGCGCGCGCTAGGCAGTTGGGATGAATGGAACTCAGAGTAAAGAGCAAGAGTCAATCGAAGAAAATCAACAGTGACCAAACAACCAAATACAAGTACCAACAAACGACTATTCTCCTTTGTGCAGGGCAGGACCTTTGTATTACCGTGTGTTAGTGATGAAGATGAGAGAATGAATATAGGTGGAATCACCAAGATATCTAATATTGACAGGGAGGTGAGTGGACAAGGTAGTGATACCACAAGAGGATGAGTAGATAAAGTAGTGATACAATGAGAGCTTTGTAAAAAGAATCAAACCAGATTTCATCAAGTATTGACTCGGTTTGTGTGTGGGAAGGTCTGGCTTTGCCAGACCAGCGCAAGAGGGAGGGGGTCTGGACCGAGTGCATGATCCGGAAGATTCTGAAGAAGTTCAGGGAGTTTTTCTTTCCTTTTTGGACTGCATCATTCCGTCGAGCTTTGTCTTTTTTTAGAATCTGTAGCTGCAAGGAACTCTGAAGAATCGAGAGTCTCGAACTAGGAATGAGAGCGGGACTAAGTAGGGTAATAGTCAGGAAAATGTTGGTAGAGGTGTGAATACCAGAGCTCACCTCAGTCTTGGATCAAAAGACTGAGGGAGAATGTTTGACAGGGAGAGAGGTATTAACACCCTGATTGAGGCGGATAGCCAAAGGTGAATGTGTATTAGGACTGTAACAAGGAGTGATTGGGTATGTAAAAGAAAGGGATGAATGTGTACCAGGGTGAGGTTGATAGTCATATCTTGATAGGCTCTGAACATCTACCTTTGCTGGCACAGGGTAGCCATTGCTCCAGCGGTCAAACCGTGACTGGTGAGCAATCAGCCTATATGCCTGATGATGAAATCTCTGAATAATAGGAGCCAATCCCTCGATGCATTCCTGATTTGTCTTTCTGGCTGTTGCTCTCTAGTGCATCCCTCACAGAGAACAGCCGCACTGGAAGCGAACAGCATCCATAGAGGTTGCAATGGTCACGTCCATAAGTTGGCGAAATTGATGTAAGATGGTTCAATATGGAACTCGGTGAAAAAAATATGTAGAGGATGTCGCACAGTAAAGTCACCCAGTGACCCTTGCTTCACATCGTAGTGCCTGGCGAGGCCCAGCGGAAGATCTGCAAGGGAGTGAGGGTATCCCAGTCAAACTGAGAATTGTGCTGTTCACAAGGCATGGCCACAGCTGCCAAGCAGACCTTAAGAGTAATCTAAAGCTCCCTGCCTCTTACAAGGTGGGTTCTGTTTGACAAGTAGGCAGCGCAAAGCACCGTTGCTATCCTCTCCGCCAGACCATGCGGCCTGGACGCCTCTCCAGTACATGGGGTAGACTTATCCTACCCTGCGTACTATTTCCAGAATACACCAGAGTACTATCCCCCATTACAGGCAGATATCTGCTAGGCGGCATTTGATATAAAACATGGGTGAGAAAAGAATGGCTGAAATGAAATTGAACCAAGCCAAACATTACAAAATAACGGCAGCAAGCTTGTTCTACAAGCGTTGTGTACATCAAGTCATTTACACACCCTTTGGGCAAGGCATGGAATGCATGTGGATCACTAGCTACATCAGCGGTATACTAGTATTACAACAAAATTTTCGAGAGCGGCGAGCTGGAGTTGTTGGATATTGAAGCCACAGGCTGTAACTCAACTCTCACTAACAGTATATAGTATCCCGATTACTCCTGAAATGCTCACTTAATGCTTGGACGCTCCTCATCATTTTCCCTCAGTCTTCTATTCGACACTGAGGGTATGTCCATTCATTCATAGTTGTCTCACTCATGCTGACTTAGTATTGTATACCAATCATACCTGTATTGAGGTCAGGAATTTCGTCAGGAGTGTACTTTAGTTTTTCAAACAGATCAGGCTCATTCCCAGACACCGCTTCAAGTGCGAGGGCGGCATACTAGGGGGATGGACGACACGTCGCGACCAAGTGCTTTTTGAATGGTGTGTCTTTGTCTCCGATAATGGGGGCATTCTAGCAAGAGGTGGTGGACTGACTCTTCTACATTTGGACAGTGGGGGCAGTACGGGTCTTCGGCTTTACCTCTGGACTTTCTGAGTCTGTGCAGACTCTAGGTATGCGTCTGGGTACCTCTAGGCAAGCTCCGCAAATTAGACACCACTTGAACTGCGTCTGAGTTGCTGAATACCCACCCCACCCGCCTGTCGTTACATCCAGATTCCATTCCTCTTCAACAGTCCTCATTTGCCTTCCCGCACATATCTTCTCATATATTACCTTGTTCACATCGTCCTCCTTCCCCCTCTTTCTACCTGCCTGTGTCCTCCCGATAATACATCATCCTGCTCCCCCTAACTCTACCCCATCTTCTCATGTTGACGTCATGTTTCTTGTACAGCTTTTCCTCTGCCTGTCTCCCACTGGCTTCGTCACCGATTGCGCCAGTTGTGGCGGTGCAGTCTCCCTGTCAATCTGTCTGACTGATAGCAATGGAGATGGCAGCAAAAAATGGCAAGGGTATGCGCTGCCTGTCGTCGCTGCATGTTGAATCAAATCGTCAGCATCCATCATGCACATTTTACCGCTGGTATCCACAGCCATTCGCCTTCCCACACATCGTGTCATTAATTCCTATGTCAACAGCGTCACGAAGACCCCCAGCTCTCAACAGATCGTCTCCTCTAGCAGTACTACCCTCGCCATGCTGTCGCCCTCCTTGACGCAGCCTTCGAGCATGCAACAATGCAAGGGCGTTATCTGTGCTCATTCTGCTCTTGTCTGCGCGCCTTGCAAAGCAGACATGGCCCGTGCTTACAACCTTTTGCACCATACATTTCACTTTACTTCTTACTAGCCACCATTGTAGTTACCTTTGGCAACATATATGATGTTGATGAATATCTTGACATTGCAGTTAAGAACATTGGCTGGTACAACGGAGAAAGTGGTGAGATCTACAGATGGCATGGTAGCAAACTGAGCCTGTTGCTACATGGCAGCGAAGAGGGACGTGATGGCCATGTTGAGACATATGTTTTCTCCACCTGTCTCTACGTTGTAGTGGTTATCGCATGTGCAATTATTACCTCCAGCTGCCTTTTCTAGGTCCTGGATGTCTGATACATCAGTAAGAAGGTCGATAAATGCTATGGGAAAATTTTATCACTAGTCCAAGAAGGTCAACGTCAGAGGAAGCTGTTTTCCAAATGTCCAGCGTCTCTCTTAGCCTCTATTGCTTTGACACGGTTGAGGAACAAGTCCAGGGCATCCTTTGAGACAACTTCGTTATGCCCGGGAGGAATTGCACGAAGGCCATTGATGAACTGTTTGATGCCTTTCTCATGCTCTTTCGACAAGTAGCCCGTGAGTTTCTTTTCAAATATTTCCGAGGTGATGGTTTTCTGAACATATGCAAGCATCCATTCATAGATGGGTAGCAATTGGTGAGATATTGTGGACTGTTTCTCGGATGTGGTGGGCTGCGACGGTGGAGAAGAGTTGGAATTTACAGAGGCCCCTGCGCGATCAACATGTTCAAGGCCAACTTGAGCCCGAGTTTGGCGGTCTGCCTGACCCATTTCCGTATCCTCCATGGATTGAGCTGAGACACAAGCTTCACCATTAGCATCGTTTGACTGGCAATGCGACATAGCGGGTGCAGAAAATGAAACCGACACTCACAATGGTGCGACCAATTCCTTGCATCCTTCAACACCTCCTGTACAGACTTCTCTTCCTCCAAAATTGTCTTCACGACCCTCTTCCATACAGGCTCATATTCTTTTGGGCTCATTCTCAACAAGGATTCCCACAGGATCTGGTCTTCAGGATTCCAAACTCTGTTCTCGGAGCCCCGGCGCATGAATCCCTGGAAGATCAACTGAGCTTCCAAGCTATCAAAGGGGTTGCTTTCATCTAGGATAGAAGGCCATTGAACCTGAGGTGTAGCATGAAAAGGAAGAGGTCAATACCCTTTTTTTCCCAAGGCTTGCAGGCATCATCATCCAGATCCCATTTCTGCCTCAGGTGATCCACAAATTCCCTCCAGGTCATCTCTCCTAGCCAGAGTCCACCCACAATCTCCTGGATATCATCACGGTCATTGCCATCGCCATTAGCGACAATGATGTTGGCGATGCTCTTAACGTCATCCTCAAACTCTTTGACATTTGTATAGCTCGGTTCTTTCCTGAGGACAAAATTGAAGAAGGCGATTGGGGTGCCCGCAAAATCGTGGCCTGCATCATGTAGCGTTATCAGTAAGTAACTTAGAAGAGACGATGCGGAATGAACTCATCAACCTTGGCTGTACCACTCCCATTGCGCTTCACTCCAGAACAAAGGATGAGGACTGTGTCCCTCGTGCCAACGGCCTGGCAGGTCTCCATCTTTCAAATGCCGAGTCTCATGAAACGCGCCTGGCTTCTTCAACTCGTTCAGGGCTTGTGGCTTGATGACACACTCAAAGGTTTCACGAATTTCCTCAACACGTCCATTGATCGATGTGGCAGGGTCCGGCGGTGGGGACAATGAATCCTTCCCTTGGTCATTAATATTCCATCCTTTTTCTAGCTGCATGTTAGGCGGTGGGTGAGCACGCACAGATGCAACAAGCTTACCGAAGAACACCTTGTTTGCAGCTGTGACTGGATCCGCTACCAGGAATTCGCGTCCTTCAACGAAAGCCTCGTCGTAATCCTTGTTCAACCAATCACGACACATGCGAATTTTCCATTCGTCCAGAAGCGGGATGCTCTCTTTTCCAGGCTCTGTGAGATAATCCAACTTCAGCAACTGCTCCACCACCAAACACCTGGTGAGCATGTGCTGGACAAGCATTGCCCCCGTGTTCTGTCGGCAAGTCACAACCATGTCAACCTTCTTTCCTTTCAACTTCTTCATACCCTCTTCCAGCCAAAGCTCCCAGAGGTTGGAGCATAGTACGATGTTGTAGGAAAGCTCCAGCCATACATCCCTGTACCTCAGGGGCAGGGGTACAAATCCTTGCTTCCGCCCACCCTCAAACACTGGCACCTGGCACATTTTGTATGACTCTGTAGTCTCAACCTCGTTCTCTTGCGGTTCCCCGTATGTGATCCGGGTATCGTCATTCTTTAGCCAGTCGTCCATGACAACCTCGGCGTGAACGAGTGGGATTGCAAATGAAGTAATGGGCTGGCGGAGTGGCACGGTTGTCGAGTTGCGCCTTGTGGCATTCATGGCTGGTAAGCTAATTGTGACCTTTCCTGTGCGTTTGCCTTTGGATTTAGGCCTACTGACTCGACCCACACTGCGCGCTTTGAGTGTGGTGTGTGCCATTACAAGATGAGTGCAAAACCTTAATCGTGCATCGACCTCAACATAGGGTATTTGATATCAAGGCCGGCCCTCGACAAATTAACATAAGCACAATTTAATTTCCATTCCGGGCTCAGTCATCTTGCTTTCAAGGTCATATGCCACCGGCCAAATATACACAAATGTCATTAAACAACAATCACCTTGCTTGCGAGGTCATATGGCATGTGACGAAATCTGACGGACTATATGGCAATAATTACCTTGCGGAGCAAGGCTGCATGATGTTGTTGGGATAATCTGTCAGTCACCTGACATCAACATCGCTGTGCAATCACGCGTTCCATTACCAATAAAGTACAAAATAAAGAGTGAATAATGATACAAATACAATGCTCAAGAACAGGTTAACGCCCTATGGAATACCACCGGCAATAGTGATACAAATGTCACCAACAAGAACACGTCTGCATCAACACTGATACAAATACAAAAAAGTCAATCAACATGACCTAACCTGTTGGCCCTTGGAACTAGTTGCCTCCGACACAGTCTCAGGCTTCTTGTGAGGCAGTTGTTGATCATTGGCTTCGCTGTCGATAAGATGTAGTTCACCAGAGACTGAGTAAAAGCTGCTGCAACGGTCAAAATAATGGATGGATTGAGAGCACCAATGTAGCATCAAAGAAAAAGTGTACACATGTGCAAATAGCCTCAATGCCGAAAATGGAATCGGAGCAAGGTCATCAGTTCGCACAGTGAACCCCTAGTAAACAATAATAAATATCAATAAATCATCAGTCTCCCTGTTGACAGTACTTGTTGAACACCATCATCGTCATCATCCATCCTGTCGTCGATATTATGAAGCCAGGAGATATCAAACACGATTCTTGTGTCTGCGTATACCCAGCTCATGGCAAAGTGCAGCTGTGGAGGTATGGTGGATCTTTGGTGACGGTTCGACTTGCTGCCATGCCGCATACATTTTTCATAGCCCGCCGTATTTATCATCCTGTCGCAGGTGGTACGGGTCACCCGCGGGTGAGTAGACATATTTTGTGATACTGGTATGTACATGTGCTGAGGAGCGAAAACACTATGTACAAAGCTTAGTCCGAGTCAATAACAATATTGTTGCTCTTTCCCTTTCCTGAGGCCTTGCCTTTGCCCTTTACCATCTTCATTCGCATGATTGATGTGACAGCACCGAGATCGTTCATGAGAGGTGTGTTGTACCATGATCCCACAGCCATCTGAGCTTTGAAGGTTTGCGAACTAACACCATGCTGGAGGTGGTTGACCTGAAGACTGCCACCTGAAAAAGCCCGGTCAGTGTCAACCGAGGAAGCTAATTGGTCTCTGTCAGATTTCATCAATCAACAAGCGAGGAAAATACCTGGAGCAGACAAAAAATCAAGTGCCATTTGTGCGAGTCGTGGATGAGTGGCACGAGCATTCTCCCAGTAGCGAAGAAGACCCCCTGCAGCCAGAATCTTGGCTCTCGAAATACATGGGGTGTTGAGGTATGCATCCATTGAGTCAGGATGGACGGAAGTGACATCCTCATCTTCGTTGTCACTATAGATAGCCCATTTACTAGATGAACGCTTGAGCTGCGAGAAAATTGTTGTTAGTAGGACTCACACCAAGAAAATATAGCGCTTACTGGAACATGACGTGTCGTGGTTGAAGGAAGTGATGAAGGAAGTGTTGTGTAAGACTCATCCCAGCATTGCTGAACAAACCGCTTGGCTTCCATGTGGTCACTCTCGCGCCAGTCCAGGTTTTTTTTGAACCATTTGAGCCTTTTTCTGGGCACATTACTATATCATAATATTATAGATGAGGACAGAATGGTGTGACGGAGACGGAGACTCACTAATTGCAATGCGACACACTTCATTGTCATCAGTGAGTGCATAGTACTTGCCTACAACTTGCAGAGCTGCTTGTGCGGCAATCTGAATTACGGGGTGCTCGTCTTTTGCATTGTAGATCTGATCGAGAGCGTGCTCGAGATGTTCGAGCATGGGGATGACTTCATAAATCAATGGCACGTTAGCCTTTGAGAATATGTTTGTGAGCTCATTGAAAATCTTGAATAAGGTCAGTAAGCGCTGCCATTAACAAACCAATATGAAACATACCTCAAGGACGGGCACCAAGTGCTCGGCTAGCTTCCATTGTGCAGGTGTAAGGGCATAGTCTCGTAAATTGTTCTGTGTCATGAAATAACTGGACCTCCTCCTTGAAATGGAGATGTGTGTGGAGACACGCAAAATCAGAGTTCCAGTGGGTAGGAACACGTCAATTGAGGCGCCGTTTTTGACTGTCTTCACCATGTTTATATATAACAGTCTTCTCAAACTCCTCCTGCAAAGTTGTGCTATCATGCACTTTACCGGCTAGACTAGCCACCTAGAATAACATAAATACTTCAATGATAAAATAAAAACTCGTTGGATCACCTTGGGAAACAACCTGAGAGCCTTGAGTTCCTGAGAACTCGACATTATGATGTTCACCTTCCTGGCTGTTTTGATAGCTTGATCATGAACCAATTTTACAACTTCACGGTCATGAGCTTCCTTTGCTTCATCAACCTCGTGGGAGTTGCCAGATGAGCTAGCATCTTCTTCAGTGCTTACGTTGAGGCCAGTCGTTTCCTCGTCCAGGAGTTCCTGCTCTAAGCGAGTGAGTACCTTGTTCTCGTCAGCGAGGCTGGGGAGGTCACATCATCTGCCTGAACATCAGACTCACTCTGTCCTTAGCTTGCATGCATTCTTCTGGCCTCTAGCTTCAACAACATTTCATTTTGTGGTGGTAATCCTAACAGTTTTGGTTAGCCCGTCGAGAATCTAGGTTGGCAAGTACCCATCTCAGTGATATGCCTTATGTTTCTGACACGATCTGCACAAGGCATGAAGGTGAATTCTATTCCATGGACAGACTATCACATAAAAAGGAGGTTTCGGCACAATGACTGGGCCTAGTTAAGACGGAGCTCTGAGGATCTATACACTGCCAAAATGTTGTCACTAGGTTTCGAACCAGCTGCAAGAGAAACAGATTTTGTGTCTGTTGTGGTAACCACTTGGTTAAGATCAGTTAAGATGAGCCTGTGAGGAATCCATCCATGAGTGAATGTCAAAGTGTGTTCCAATAGAAAAAACCTTGTTGTCGGCAGGTTTCGGGCTTGCGCAAATCTGACACAAACATATTTCAATTATGTTGTAGTAAACATAGTAACCACTTTGGCCAGGCGAAGTGGAAATGAACCTCCGAGGAAATGTCCATCGCTGAATCTTCAAGGCGTGTTCTGAGAGAGAAAAACCTCGTCGGCAGGCTTTGAGCCTCCAGCGGTAGTGTCAGTCCCAGAGACAGATTTCGATTTCATTGCAGTAACCACTTGGGCCAGGGCGAGGTTGAGATGAGCCTCTGAGGAACTGTTCACCAGTGAATCTTCAAGGCGTGTTCGGATGGGAAAAAAACTCATTGGCAAGTGTTGAGCCTGCACTGGTACAGTCCAAGAGACAGATTTTGATTATGTTGCAGTAACCAACGTTCAATGTTCAACCCCAGCGAGAACCGGCCCTCACCATATCGAGAGTAGTCCCAGCAGCGACCCCTCTCAGGAATTACACATGAGAACTTCAGCCCCATACAGGGCAGAGGGTGGGCTGCCGCATATCTCCAGCATACGCAAGAGGCAATGACTGTAAGGGAACTTGAAAGAGAGGTGTTGATGGCATGAAAACGGAGTTTAAACTTCAAGAAAACAGTAGTAAACATTGTGGAATCCTTTAGGTCTCCATGAAAAACTCCCGAGTTTTGAACCCTAGGGTTTTTGACACGTTTTTGACATGTTATTAGCTGGTCAAAAACTCGGGGTGGAAATTGGGGTATGAATAAATCAACTATATCGGCATTCGATACCAAGAACATAGTCCAGCTAGTAAGTAAGATATGACCAACAGACCGTCAAGTTGAAAATATAGTAAAGCATCTCATACCACTCATACTATCATAACTGCAACCTTGACAAACTTCTTCAACGAGGTCGGAAGGACCAGCCCACACCATGCTCAATTGAATTTCAAGAGCATGGGCCAGGTCTTGTTGCTGTCCTCAGTGTCCTTACAGCTGCCCTCGATGAGTTTCTCGATTCTGTGCTGCTTCAAAAAATGGGTTGATGATCTATGGTGGATCACAGTACTATATCAACAGTCAAGTTTCGTGACCTGAATAGTACTCTTTTTGATGTTGAGCTTGATGGCAACCCTCATAAAAGGAAATACAACAATTTGCAAGCAGAGGCTACTAACTCGCAGGACTTTAATTAGAACTCGGAGGATGGCTGGTTGGAAGATATTGTGGTAACGAGGATGTTCACCTTGATGTTCCTCGATTGGACTTGCTATGAGAGGAGCTAGTGGAAGAAGGCGCCTCAACAACAGGATATACTACAGATCCATTGCCTTCACGAGGGCCTGTACAGCAGGCCTTTGCATTATGATAGCGAAAAAATGTCAAAATGACCAGAAAAAACACATTTTGGGGCATGTCAAAAGCCCCTTGAAGGTGGGGGTGAGTTAAAATTTCCATGGGTAGTTTTTCACAGAGCCCCAGAATCCCATGCAGTTGTGAAATGAGTGAAAGGTACTGCATGCAACAGGTGGCTTGTATTCAAAGCTATATGAGCGAGCCAAAGAGATATTATAGTGAGACAAGGCCGGTGGGATAAACAAGACTATATGTACCTCAGCATTAGGAATAAAGAGCTCAGGTATGATGTCGGACATCTCAGCTCCAACAAGAAAGAAGCCAGGATTTTCAGACTCGAGTACCAATTGACACTCTTGTATTTGTGTTTGGGTAATCTTGCTAAAGACCAAGATGAAATTTGTTCTCTTAGCTCTCTTCGGTCTCATCTGCTTGCATCAGGAAAAGTCAGGCTGCAGGGTAGATCTACATAGACTATGTTGCTCGTGTTGTTGGGTAGCTACCCCCCCCCCCACTCTCAGACACCTGGTAGCATAGTGTTGTCACAATATAGCGTGAGATAGTGCTTAGTTGCGGCTGGGCTGAGTATCTGCATTGCTGAAGTTGCTCGACATAGCACTCTATAGGATCAGCCATGTGTCCAGTTACCTGCAGTACCAAATTATAATTGACAGTAGTATCTCCGTTAATCACTCAGCGGTTCAAACCATTCGAAAAAATGGGAAAATGGGATCCATTGGCAATATGATAATAACTCATACTAATCATCCTTGGTATCACTCATCACACCCCCACGTTAATTGTACTCCTCGATTGCTGCATTGAATGCGCTACATGCCATGGTGCGACCAATCTCGTGACCAAGGGGGTCTGCCTTTGAATGCGTCCTGATACACCAACCGTCATATGAGATCAAACCAACCCAAAAATACACATGAGACATACCGGCCATTGTCATGAAGACGAGATAACAGTTTGGGAAGAAGGCCTAAGTACACTATGTTGTGTTGCACTTCATATGGTACAGGTGATGAAGTCCCACTTGCATCTCAGTGTCTTAAAAAGAACTGAGATGCTGGGACACTACTATGGGCGCTTTTAAAGTAAGTACATTGACAGCTAGTATATATGAAAACGAAACAGCAAATATTCTAGGATGCCAGGTGACATTGCTCATCCTTGTCCATTTTAGCTTGTGCTTATACCTCTCACTCATTGTCCATGCCTAAGTCAGATCCGACAGTCTTCCCTCTTGGATTTCAACAAAATGCCCAGTGTAGTGATGTTCCGGCCCAGCTTGGCCTGAAAGCCGAGGCTTTGGCCTGGCTTCAGACGGCTTCGGCTTTGAAGAACTGCAGGCCAGGCCAAAGCCGTCAATGGCAGCTTGGCTTTGGCCTGGCTCGGCCTGAGCCGTGGCCCAATACAAGTAAATGAGAACATAATGGGTAGCGACGAGTAGTGGCAAGTAGTGAGAACATGAAGCACGTAGTCGAGCCGTTCGAGCGTCCAGTGTCTCAATGCTCGCATTGAGGTAGGCGTCGAGCTTACCAGCTTAGAATAGTTTGAATACAAACTTGAAGAACAAAATTAGAATTTAAAAAATCTGTGCATACCACAAGCGGGTGAGAGTAGAAAGCGAGAGCACAGCATGGCTCGAGCTTGAAGGAGGATCGACACACTCACAGGCTTTCAAGGGATCAGCAAGGCCCGAGTTCGACAGAAGATCAACACACACTTTCTGTCAAGGGATCAACAATTCGTTCTGTCAGCGAGGCCTGAGCACAGAGGATCAACACACTCACATACTATCAAGGGATCAGCGATGTGTTCGGTCAGTGAGGCTCAAGCTCTACAGAAGATCTACACACTCACTATCTGTCAAGGGATCCGTGATGCGTTCGGTCAGTGAGGCTTGAGCTCCACATAGATCATACACCAATATGCATGAACACTATGCACTAGTATAAAGGCATGTCCCTGTCCCAGGCCAACCGCTGGACTGCTTGGTGCAGCACTCGGGCAGCTCATTTGGAATTCATTGTGCCATCCCCACACAAGCTTTTGTAGAATGCCTCGACTAAACACTGCGCAGTACTATCATTGACCTTCCATAACGTCCCAACTACAGTCTTAACCCTGGCAAATTGCGGGCCAGCCGCTAGGTGTATAACTTCGTCGGGCGTACTAAAGGTACTGACTGTGGTTTCACAGTGCATGAACATTCCTCTCATTTCCGTTTTTGTCTTCCATATATAGACATTCCTCTTCCTTCCCCTAAGCCAAATATAGGCACAGAGGAAGGAAGAGGAATGTGGAATGGAGGAAAGGAGACGAATATCATGTACAAATATAGGCATATAGGACGGAAGGAAGAGGAAGGAAGAGGAATGTGGAATGTGGAATGGACGAAGGGAGAGGAATATTGATACAGAGGAAGGAAGAGGAATACTAGGCACCACCTTCCCACCACTGTGTCGATATTCCTCTCCCTTCCTCCATTCCACATTCCACATTCCACATTCCACATTCCACATTCCACATTCCACATTCCACATTCCTCTTCCATTCCTCTTCCTTCCTCTTCCTTCCGTCCTATATGCCTATATTTGGCAAGGAACCTAACCGTTTTGGGACACTTACATCACCAGATTCCGTCTTTTCTCATGGGACCTGACTTGGCATTCCTCTCTAACCGAAATCCTGATTCCTCTCCTACCATTTCAGGACATCACTAACCCATTTAAGGAAATTCATTCGAATGAATTCTATGGGACCCAAAGCTGACAACTCATATAGATAGGAAATTCATTCGAATGAATTCTATGGGACCCAAAGCTGACAACTCATATAGATAGAGTGCTATAATGGCTCCACCGACGTGGGCTACAGCTGAGCAAGAAGCCGTCCTGATGTCAATGTTGGCTGAATATCGCACTTACATGCCGTCAAAAAATTACACGCAGTTCTGGCCCAAAATCAACCAGAAATTCTTCGCCCAATGGCCAGTCCATAAAGCATACTATCCTGATGTTGATGATGAGGACGAGCTGACCAAGGAGCAGAAGGAGGTGTATAAGACACCGTTGAAAACCCGAAAAAAAGTACATACTCACTCACATTGTTGAAATATTTGCTTACTGTCTATTATAGCAAATCACGTCTTGGTATCGGTGGCAGACAAACCCCGCGTGTCTTACACGTTCGGGTGGTTCCAGAGGAGTCCTTGACATAAAACAAACTCTTGCAGGAGGCACGTCCATGAAAGGTCCCCGTGCACCGAAGGAGGTCGAGGTTTACTCACAGATGTACTATGCTGACCACGTCAAGCAGTCAGCTGACGATGCGATTGCAGATAGTGGAATTACCTCTTGTGGTTCTAAGCTCCGCATGTGTCGGGAGATCACTGCAGAGAAATACGATGCAGAGTCAATTGACGTCAAAGAGAAGGTTAAGAAGGAGCACCGAAAGTTGCAAAAGAAGTTCAAAAAAGCCCAAAAGGCCGCTGAGGCAAGGGAAGAGGTGGACGACGATACAAAGATTAAGTACGTCCTTACATTTTCAACATTTTGTTCAGCAAAATTCACCGTTATGCAGGGCAATCCATGAGCTTCCAGTGATGTTAGATCGTATCTTCCGACACTTGAGTCATATGACTGGTGGATGGAAGTTCTCCGTCCTCATGGGTGGCCGCGATCCAGAAGCTGGGGGTAATATGCAATTCTTCGAGTATGTACCAATTATCTATCTATAATCAATCAGTAACGAGATAATTCTGACAGTTATCACCTTGGTGAATGCGCCGCTGGTGACCAGTTTGCAGAGTCATATGTGATGTACAGTGAGATTCTTAAGGTGTTTGCGAGTTTCGTGGACAGCACCATCAGTAAGTGACTGGCATGGGAAATTGTTTGCTCACTAATGCTAAACTTGATGTTTAGAATACGAGGACTCTCTCCCAGCTACCAACTGCAACCACGACAGAGATGTTGAATGCAGCGATAACAACTCGGCAGGTGAGGGTTCAGATACTGAGGCGGATGAGGATCGCACTGGCGAAAGTACCGCTGCTGGAATAGAGGAGTGGAACACGCTTTATCAGTTGACTCCGAATGAGTGTAATGCATCACAAGACGAGTATAATGCATCACACATGGAGTTGAACTTAGTCTCTTCCATGGATGGGTTTAGTCAGGTAAGCTTGAGGCTAATGCATCACATTTACGAGAAGTTAATGCATTACTACGCAGGACTTAAGCTTACATACACATGGCTTACATACACAGGCATCCAAGCCGTTGGATTACGACATTGACTACAACAGTCTCCAACCTGCGGATTATGAGGCTGCGATGCTCTCTCTTCTGGAGATGCCTAGCATGGATTCAGAGGGTGCTAGTTCACATCTGCCTTTTCTACCTCCTGTAGAGCGTGAGGTTCCAGTTCCTCCATTCATCTGGCCTACTCCATTTGTCTGGCCCACACCTCCTACTCCCCTTGCTTTTCAGACGGACGCAGTGCCCCATGGGTCTCAGCCTCCTGTGGCTCATACTCAAATGCCTACACCTCCTGCTCCCCCTGCATCGCAACCAGGCCCTTTAGCACCTGCAACACCCAGACCTACTAGTCCCTCTACTTTCGAGCCAGATACAGCGATCCCTGCGCCTCAGGCTCAACCTCCTGTGAGAACTGAAGCTCTTGTTCCTACTCCCCCTGCCACATCTAAGGCTCCTGAGATGCCTAAACCTCCTCTCGCTGGATCTCAGACAGACCCAGCGGTACTTGGGCCCCAGCCTCCTGTAACCATTGAAGCTCCTGCTCATACTCCCTCCGCAATGCCTATACCTCCTGCTCCCCCTGCATTTCAGAAGGCACCTGCCTCTGAACCTTGTGCTCCCTCTGCATCTGTAGAAGCTCCTGCTCATACTCCCTCTGCAATGCCTATACCTCCTGCTCCCCCTGCATCTCAGAAGGCACCTGCCTCTGAACCTTGTGCTCACCATGTTGAAGATGAGCAGCCTGGTGCTCGGCATACTGGTAGGGCGCGCTGATCAGTCCCTTTCAATCGCCGTGAATTGCACAATGTCATTGGTGATACTCCTCGGCGGTCTGGTCAAGTGGGCAGAGGCGCAAATGCTACATCAAAATGTGGCAGCAAGCGCAACACCGAGAACACTGGTAATGCATCTAAAAAGTTAGTGTCTTTGAATTTTTGTCATTTGCCATCATTGAGTTCTCGTTCAGAAAATTGAAGGTCACATAATTGCAAGTGTTGGCCGTCTTGCTGTTGGTTGTACATAGCGCCTAACATCTTGTTTATTGATAGGATGCATACTTCAATTGGAAGTACCACACCGTGCTGTCTGTCTTACTGTTAGTCATATATATTACTTAACACTTGAACCTGTACTCGAATCTGTTCTAATATATTGGTTGTGCTATACTACATGTGAATAAGAATGCTGCAGGACCTTGCTAAGCTACAATGATTATAGATTTGCCATTACAAGCTTGGACTTAACAAAATTTTGGAAGTTCAGGAAATGCCGCTGTTGAACTCTATGGACTTCACAAAATTTTGGATGCTCGGGAAATGCCGCTGTTGAACTCTACGGACTTCACAAAATTTTGGACGCTCGGGAAATGCCGCTATCGAACTCTACAGACTTCACGGAATTTTGGACGCTCAGGAAATGCCGCTATGGGGTACAGAAGTCAGCCAACACAGCCACACAACGGGAAGGGAAAGGAACACTGAAGGTAGTCAGGTACAGGAAGGCCCGCTACCCTACATCCAAAGGGTCCGAGCGCAAGGGGAAGGTACTACAGAAGGCCCATAAGGTACCCACCCACTTTTTAATGGCCGGGGCAGCTGAATTAGGCAACTGGGGACTAATGCATTACCTTGAGTGCTAATGCATCACTGATGCATTAGGGATCCTCGAAGATTTCTAAAACGGGAGGATAAGCGGCAGTAACTGTTGATGCATTACAAGTGTCTTACAGCTGTAATTACTTCATGCATTAAAATGACACTATGGGCTGGTCGCATCTAACCCCAACGAGCGTTTACGGACGCATACCTGAGCTAACCACATTTAAAATGCTTGCAAGCACTTTGCGAGCGACTTTTCAACAAACCCGCATTTTTAGATGGCCTAGTAAACGAGGCGCGAGTTCCGTTTACTATTTAGGACAGGTTTGGCGATGCTTAGTCAGCTTCTAGGAAATCTCAGATCCCAAACGTTCATACTCACATAGTACCTATATGTGGAATTGAGCATTTAACATTAGCTTGCATATCTTGGATGTTTCCTGCCATGATGATCATTCTCGGGCAGACGCCTGTGCAAGGCTGTTGGGTAGTTTGAAAGTCCTGGGGTCCTGCCCGTCCTGAACTGGGAGTCCTGTAATTAGTCTCGTCATGCTTTTTGGTGAAAAATCTGTCATTAGTTTCTTTCTGAGATTCATCTCTGTTCTCTTTTAACTTTCTAGTGACCCACTCTCGGGTTAACGCTAGGTCACCATTTGCCAGCGCACATCCTCCAGCTCTGGGAACCACCAAATAGAGTGTCTGGCCAGAAGCCGCTCTCATGGACGTCATTCACCTTCCGTCAAATGACCGCGGGTCTGACACAGAGTTGATTCTTTCCGAACCATCATCTTCTCCAGAACAGGATGTCACCATTAAATTCTCGCATCAACATTTTGTACCCTCAGACTTTCTGAAACCAGAATCTGAGGACCATCCAGAGATCGCCCCCTTTCTTACTGAAGAGCCTGTGAGTCTTTCCACCCCCTCGTGATCCACTGCGTGCGTCAGGCGCACCATATCTTCCTTCTAATGCTTGTCTTTGATGCCTTAGTGAACAAAATTGAATATTCTTTTCTTTCTAGTTTACTTCACCAAGCCTTATCAAACGTTCTCTGGGTTTGAGCAAGGCGTCATTCTCATCCCTCACCTCTTCTCGGCAAGGAAGTTCCAGTAGCATCCTTTACCTAAACCATGGAGGAGCCGAATCACAAATCCTCTCAGACTTCTATGGCCAACCGCTTTCCGACCTCTCCTTGCGCGAGCAGGGCAGTTCGAACGATCTCTGCAGAAGCAAAATGAAGAAGTTAACCGACATCTTTAAGAAGCGCAGTCGGGGAAGGCTCTCCTCAGACACAGGCTCGTCATCCCAGATAGCTTCATTTTCTTCATGTGCCTCCGCTTCAACAGAAACTTTCATGAACCCCTTCGTTCCATCTCCCTCACCAATGCTCAAGAAAGACAAGGAGAAAGGGCGACAACAAAAGGGCCGACCACCTCCTAATCCACGAAGTCCTCCATTGTCTCCAGAAAAGGGTCATGAATTGATAAAGATTGACCTTGCGTCGATTGCGCACATGGAGGGTATCGTCAATGTGTCCCTTTCCGGACAGAATATTACACCATCGAACGTTTCTCCATCAAGTACAGTTGATCCAAGTACCGCCAGTACTTCTGGAAGTAGCTGTCAGCAACCCCCATCACCCACACTCTCCACCTCCTTTGTGTTCAGCAATTTACATCCCTTTTCTTCCACTTCTCCTACCAGCAAGCGAAAGGCTTGCATCGACTTTCGAAAGCTATCTCCAAAGAGTTTACCCCCTTTAGTTGGACCAGAGGAGCTAGATATGTTTGGAGTGACTGCCTATGAAACACCTCTATGGACCGCTCCGGAGAGTTGGGCTGTCGAGAAGGACGGTGAGGAGGAGGCAGATGTAGGGGGCGACTCGAGCTCTGAAGAGAGCACAAGGGATGCCACATCGTCTTTCAATAGCTCGGGGCTTAGTTCGAAACGTAAATCCCGTCGGAAAAGCAGCCACCCGCATAAGCTGCCCTCTCGCGGCAGCAATGACTGCATCCACGTTCGAATATATCGCGCGGACGGATCATATCACGTTGCTCCAATCTCGATACACTCCACCGTTGCGGAGCTCACTCTGTCACTCAATCAGAAGCTATTTGCGCACAAGGAGCGTGAGACACATAGACTGTATCTCAAGGAGAGGGGACGAGGTACGTCTTACCGCTGTGCGCTTGCTTGTGTTTCTCACTGTTGTCAGAGCGTGTATTGGCGCCTACTGAGAGGCCAGCTGCTATTGTCATTCGCCGGTTGGAGCAGGCTGGATACGACCAAGCGGACAGTCTTGCTTTTATCGGTGCGGAGGACATGACCTTCCTTATGAAATTCGTTTTTAAAAGTCAACTCCTCGGTCCAGCAGTAAGTTATCCAGGAAAACATTATAATTTGACTTGACCCCTTGCTTTCAGGCTGAGGACATTACATTTGATACGTTCGACCTGGTCGACCTGACAGGCTGTAGTCTACCCACCATACCCATTGTCCTTCATCAAAACGCTGGCTCGATCGTGATCCTCAATCTCTCACGTAATCCAATGGTTGAGATACCCCTGGATTTTATACAGTCCTGCACGACCCTCCGCGATCTCAAATTGTCCAGTATGGCGATGAAGAAAGTGCCTCAGAGTGTTCGGCACTCCACCAGCCTACATCGACTCGACCTCTCATGTAATTGTATTGTGGACTTGGATGATGCTGGTCTCGACCGTATACCTGAGCTCTCGAGCTTGAGGCTCCAGAATAACAGGATAGAGCAGCTGCCCTGGTATTTCCCTCGCCTCAAGTTTCTGAACTTCCTAAACATCTCAAACAACAAGTTCGTGAATGTGCCTAGCGTCATCTGTCAGCTGCCCTGTCTTGTTGAGCTCGATATGTCTTTCAACATGATCACTGAACTTCCGGAGGAAATTGGTCGGCTCACTACTCTCGAGCGCCTGATTTTGATTGGGAATCAGGTGGTCAGGCTACCCGAAGAATGCAGGAATTTTGTCAACCTACAGTTACTTGACTGTCGAAGAAATAACATTTCCGACATTTCCATCGCCTACGCCCTGCCCAAACTCCAAACTCTTTATGCAGATCATAATTCTGTTCACGCCCTTCATTTGTCCATTGGTCCCAGCCTGTCGGTTCTGGACGCCTCCCACAACGATATCACATTCATCAAATTCGCTCCTAGCTCTCCACGGCAAATATCGCACACCCTCACACTGCTCGATGTTTCCTACGCTAAACTTTCCTCTCTTGATGCATTCGATTTCTCTCAGCTCCCTGCCCTTCATACTCTGAAACTTGACCACAATGAACTCCGCACGCTCCCAGACTCCCTCGGTGAACTCTCCCATCTCATACACCTTTCCTGTTGCGACAACAAACTCGTCTCTTTACCCTCCACTATCGGCCTCCTTCAGCGCCTAGAAACCCTTGATGCTCATAACAACAGCTTGACGGAGCTACCTGTATCCCTCTGGAATTGCGCGTCGCTGATCCATATCAACGTTACCTCAAATCTGCTTGCTAGTTGGCATGATCCTCCTGGAGATAACTTGATTGCACCGGCGCCATCTGGAATAATTCTCGAGATCCCCTCATCATCATCAGCCGGCCACACTCCAAGAAAGCCCTCCAATGCTACATACACTATGTCAATACACAACGCACCTGGTCGACCACTCCCGCCCCTCGCTTACTCTCTCGAGCGACTCTCAATCGGAGAGAAACCGTCTGACAGAGGAAGCAATCCCTCCGTTCACCGTCCTCAAGGAGCTCCGTGTCCTCAACTTATCCTTCAACGAAATTCAAGAACTGCCGTCTTCCTTTCTCCGCAATCTACAGCAGCTGGAGGAACTGTACCTTAGTGGCAATCAGTTAACGAGTATCCCCACTGAAGACCTCGTGAAAATGACCCGATTGTCGGTGTTGTTCTTGAACGGGAATAAATTCCAGACGCTCCCAGCTGAACTGGGCAAAATTCCCAGTCTGACTATCATTGACGCCGGCAGCAACCTCTTAAGGTACAACATTCACAACTGGGAGTTTGATTGGAACTGGTATGTTTTGATCATTTGAACGTAGATGACTGGTTTACTCATGGTGCCGGCAGGAATTCCAATTGTAACTTGAAGTACCTTAACCTGTCAGGGAATAAGAAATTGGATCTCAAGCAGAACAACGGTGGAAAGCGCGTGGTGGATGATCATGGAAGAGTGCTTTCCGACTTCTCTCGACTATCTCAGCTCCGTGTTCTTGGGTTGATGGATGTCATGACCACTTTCCTTCCCAATATTCCCGAAGACTCTGACGAGCGACGTGTTCGTACTTCTCAGACGGAAGTTAACGGAATGTCGTATGGCATTGCCGACACCATTGGGAGGAATGGGTACCTAACCATGCTCGATCTCGTCCTGCCCGAATTCAGAGGCAAGAAGGATGAGGCACTGTTCGCAATGTTTGGGCGTACTAAAGCTCTTCCCAGCAACAATACTCTGTCGAAGTACCTGCACGATAATTACGCCTCTGTCTTTACCGAGCAGCTTCTTCAGCTGAAGAAAGACCAGAAAGGGGAGCGAAGGGATGGCGTACCGGACGTAATGAGGCGCACATTCCTGAAGCTGAACAGACAGCTTCACGACAAGCTCTACTCGCAGCCAACTCGTAAGATGTCACAAGTCAGTGCATCTACCACCGGTCCTTCTGGACCCGATTCTTCTCACCTCCGACAAGGAGCCTCGGGCATCGTGGTTTATGTTGTCGGCCGAACGCTGTATGTTGCTAACGTTGGACATGCCCTTGCTGTCATCTCGAGCCAAGGGAATGCAGAACTCATTTCCAAGAATCACGACCCTTATGATCGGGATGAGGCGAGGCGTATCCGGCTCGCAGAGGGCTGGATATCGCCTACGGGGCTCATCCATAACGAGGTTAACACGTCTCGAGCCTTTGGATATTTCCACGACTTTCCCGTTGTCAATGCTCGACCCGACATCTACGTTCGCCAGCTTACCGAGCTCGACGAGTTCGTGATCATTGGCAACCGCGGATTGTGGCAGTATATATCCTACCAGACCGCAGTCGACATCGCTCGCTCGGAAACTGACCCAATGATTGCGGCACAGAAGCTACGTGACTTAGCCATAAGCTATGGTGCGGACGGAAACACCATGATCATGGTAATATGCGTCTCCGACCTCTTCCGCTCTCGACAGCCTATAACAGACTCTCTTGTGGATCCAGAGGTTTATAGCTCTATCAATAAAAAGAGGGCAGGGAAAAAAGCAGATATCGTTGATCGCACCATTGCTCGCTTAGAAGGAGAGGTTTCACCGCCCACTGGGCATCTCTGCTTAGCATTCACTGACATTCGAAATTCAACACAATTATGGGAAGCAAATACAGGCATGCCCACAGCAATGCGTATTCACAATGACCTGTTGCGACGACATCTCCGAACTTGTGGTGGTTACGTTGTCAAGACGGAAGGCGACGCATTCATGTGCTCCTTTCCAACTACCCTTGCCGCGATGTGGTGGTGCCTCATCGTTCAGCTGCAACTTCTTCGCGAACCCTGGCCGCTGGAGATATTGGAGTGCCCTGAAGGTAAAGAGGTGTATGATGAGCATGGACAGCTTCTTGCACGTGGCCTTTCAGTCCGCATGGGCGTCCACTGCGGTACTCCAGTATACGAACCAGATCCTATCACTGGTCGCATGGACTACTTTGGGCCCATGGTCATCCGAGCCGCTCGTATCAGTGGGATCGCGCTGGGTGGGCAAATCATGTGCAGCGCCGACGTCGTTCGCGAGTTGAATGCCAAGATCTTTGAGAATGGCCAGGACACGGAGTACTCAGAGTTTCAACCAACTCAGGCCATCGAGGCGATCCGGCAAATGCAGATAGCCCTTGTCCCTGCTGGGGAAGTGAAGTTGAAAGGGCTGGAGATTCCGGAGGTGGTTTCCCTCGTCTACCCAGCAGCCCTCTTAGGCCGTCAGGGCTTAGATGCGTCTGGGTCGCATCTGAGCACATCTACATCCACAGCTCGAGTCCAATTGAGTATCGCTCAAGTCAGAGATTTAGCTATGCTATGCCTGCGTATTGAGGCCCTGACTTCAGGCCGCATCTTTCGTCCTTGTCCCAAACAAAAGAAGTGCGTACCTGACATTCCATTGGAGCCTCTCTCCGACAAAGACGTCTTGGAGCCTTCGGTGATGTATGGTGATCCGAACTTGCTTCTCCCGCCAATGAACGAGAAAACATCTGATCTTGAGATCATGATGCACCTCGATTCGCTATCCTTGCGCCTTGAGAACGCTGTTGCGTGTCTGGCTCTCAAGAAACTATCTGACCAATCGTCTGCCCTTGTGACAGCTCTAGAAGGCCATGAGGGTATTGACGATTGGACACTTCATTTGATAACTTCGTTATTATCTCGCTATTGACATTTTTATTGTGATTTCTATCTCTCTTTTTCACTCCTCGACCGCATCACTGTACTGCATTTGCATTCAAACACGTATATAGTTGCACATCTTTCTTATGCATATTAATGACCTGTACAATTTTTATTCCAGTTCGTCTCTGCACTACCAAGAATGAATTCATTCGGACATACAATTGATTACGAATAACCTGGCATTTGTAGACCTAGCAAGTGCACAAATGTCCAGACTGGACCCTAAATATGAGTGTTATTCCACAACGACTTCACTACGAAGTCGGCGGGATCAGGACTTTGGACAGACGCAAGTTCTATACTGGATATGAATTAGACTGTGGCTGATTATGAGCTATGCGACAACAATATGGGGCGATCAGGCTTACCAGTGCGGTCGATATCTATATGAGTTGTTGGCTTTGGCTCCCATAAATTCCTACTACTATAATCAGGTCAGGTGCGCGGATGTGATATCCGCGTGAAGGTCTAATTGATAGGTGCGCACCTGATGGCGCGCCACCCTACGGTGACCTATCCTCCCCGACCCAGAACCTTAGGGCTTGCCAAACTGCGTAGCTGTTGATCTGTCGATATTAAAACAGATCACCCACACGCGAGCGCAATTCAACATCTCCCACTCCTGGCGCTCCGTCTGGGGCTGTGTCGTAGACACCTGATGCAGATTCAAGTCTGTAGCAATTCTTGAAGTGATAACAATAAGCACTAGAAACGAAAGAATGATGTGCATTGCGTACTGCGCCGCAAGTCCTGAACCTGACACGCGCAAACCAGTAGGAAGTAGACCCGAGTCGTTGTGCACCAAATGAATACACATTCCTACGAAACACTTCCAAAGAGAGCGTCAATCAGCGCAGAGATTGTGTCGAAATTGGATTGTCAAACTTACCGATTCTCCAGTAGCTCCCGTTCACTCATACAGCATATATATGAGATGCTTATTAGTGAGAGTGGTTCCACACACGAGGCATGGAGTGTTCTGGAGGTTTCATCGGGCAGCGAGTGTCAGAATGTCAGTCGAAGGATGGACGGTGGTTGGGCTGTCCAACAATCAATGTGGGGTCATCGAAGAATAAGGTTGACATACTTTTCGTGAGCCTTTGAATTGGGCGCCATTCTCTCGATATCTCCGTTGAGTTTCGCGATTTCTGCATCGAACTCGGCAGTAGTCTCAGGAGAATTATCCTATGATCAAAGTCAAGCGCGATTCTGTTCCATCAAAGCTCACATACCGCACGCTCCTCCTCGGTCAAAGAGTCAAAGCCAACTCCATAATCTTGGACTTGTCGTGGTCGTTGAGTACCATCATCATCATCATCAACGTCCATCGCGTCCTCCACCCGAAGGTTCTAAGTGGGAATTTAATTGATGCGCATATGACGTTATCAAATAAACGGCCTTACATTGGGATGTTCTTCAGATTCCCTTCTAATAGAGGTAGCTTGATGTCCTCGAGCCTGCAATTCCTGTAAGTCGCTGATCGTTCTGGCGCCAACTTTTCAATCTCGTCATTCTGAAGATGAATCAATGAAACACAAGTGACCGAGCTATCTGAGCAAACGACCAGCGTACCTTCAGACCAATTTTTTTGAGAGCTTGGTCAAGTATCTTGGCAGCTTTCGTGTGGGTCTCCTGCGCTTCCGTTATTTCAACTTAAATGGTCCGATTCCTGTCTATGAGCTCTGCTACTTTCCCTTACTCGTCTTCAGCTGTGTTCCGCAGCGTCACCAGACGTGACTGCGTCAACTTCAACTACTCCTCTTCTAACTGAGATTTGCACATACACGTCAGTCTCGTGCCTCAACCTCAAAACTGTAAAAATAAAACTCACTGATGCGTCAGCCTTGAAACCTGCTGATCGAATCTAAGTCGCGCCTGGCTGTCCTCTTCGGCAACTTTGAACTGACATTTCTCATCCTCTCGAACATTCTCCACGCCGATCTGGTTTCATACGGTTTGAGCAGGCCCGCCTCGTATTTGCTCCGAATAACGCGGCTCAGCCATTCATCGCGAGCGCCTGACTCCTGATCTGCAGCAGTCAACAAAAACTTTTCTATCTTGGTAGCAGACGGTAGAAGAGGGGGTGCAGGCTCTTCAGCAGGTGCCTCAGGGGGATGCACTGGGGGATTGGATGTCATTTCAGCAGCAGTGGCAGGATTTGAGAAATAGGGAGTAGCCTGAGAGATTGTGGGCGTAGGAATGAGGGAGGGTGTCACTGCTGGAGATGTGATGAAGAAAGACCCTTCGTCTAGGGTTTCCAAGAAGTCACTGGTATAAGTGAGTGAAACGCATAGCGAAAAGACCATAAAATGACTCACGTGAGTACTGGAAATTCGTTGCCCAACGCCCCGGGCTGATAGAGATGTGCGCTTGACGGAACACTCAATGGCCATGCGGTGGTCACTGGAGGAGGCATGGATGGGCTCTGCGCAGGAGTAGATTATATCAACACAATGTAAATTATATAAGGACATTGTACACGCACCAATTCAACCGGAACATCTGCAGGACAGCTAACCGACGATTAGAATTTCAAGTGTGGATTCATTGGAATCTGAATCGCGCAGTGGAGGAACATCACATGACGAAGGATTGAATTTTGGTCGTTGAACTGAGCTGAGGGTGCTGTAGCGGCTAGCCACACTTCAGAGATACTTATAAGATACTTACTTCAGAGACACTTATAAGACATTTACTTAAGAGACACTTAAGAGACACTTCAAAGACACCATGTACTTAGAGACGCCATACTGTTGCTTACTGAATCGAACCACGTGACTGTTCAGTTTACCTTATGCCATTACTCTGTTACTCTGTAACCACCGCACCTTCCATTGTTTATCTCGAACTCGAGTCTCTTTGCTACTACCACATTACTCTTTAATCTTGTCTCGTTCCTTCTCGTCCGAACGGTCTTAGCGTTACACGCCGTAACTCGGCGTGTCTCCACATCACGTGTTCCGACTCTTATTGCCCTCCAGCAACTTCACGCCAACGCAAGAAAACAATTGCTGCTCACCGCTCTGCAGAGTCTGCGCAACTTCAAGCGTCAGGGTCGGTTGTACTGCTTGCCATCCTCCACTCCCCTCTTACCGCATCATTGCTGTGCTTTCATCTTGCTGGTTACAGATGTCACATTTCTAAAGGTATTTCTTTATACAATTCTGTGTTAGCACTCAACTCGTTGCAGAAGGTGTATGGACGCTTCCCCCGCATATTAGGAATGGGAGACCATGCTTCAGTGAGCGCCTCCATACTCCTGCATATCTCCACATTAATTCATTCTATACAGCGGCTGGCAACCCTACCTACGAAATCGCTACCTGATCAACCTTCTCCCTCGTCAAACACCTCTGCACGTTTGACTCGCTCATCATTATGGCTCGCGCCGTTGATATGATCATACTCCTTCTGAACCAACTCACGTATGAAGGTCTCGTCGACGATTTTATTGGTTAACTGTAAGTAGCTATTTTCAAGATCATCGAAGTGAACACCAGACGCTGAGACTTCATACAGGATGAACTCGCAGACACGCATGCAAAACTCGCCAAGCAACACGTTTTTTGTGAGAAACTCGAGACGGACCTACTCGCTCTGAACATTAACAGCCAAGAGAGGAGAGTGGGGAGAACAGGTCTATATTTGAATGGAAGGCTTGCTTTTGAATGGTTCGTAGTCTTTTTCTGTCGTGTTTACTGTACGTCCTTTCATCCTAGGTCATCATCTCTTTCGACTCGCCGCGCTAGCTTCACCAAGCTGCACTTTGTTCTGCGTGTTTCCCTCTCTCGTCACCTCCCTCGCTATATGCTCTCGCCTCGTCTCTCGCTACCATACATTTGTTATTGCCGTCTGTCTCTTATTGCCGTCTGTGTCTCTGAGTGCCATGTAGTTGTTATCAAAACAAAATATATTGATTTTGAGCTATATACAATTGTGCACAACGAAGGGTATCATAAGTCAATGCAGTGGGAATGTTGCTAGACAGAGGTGGCGTTCTAAGGATCTATAAGTGAGGAGAATGTTGAAGACAAGGAAATGGTAGCAATTGTTAGACTAGTGTCACACTGCGCGGCGCTCGAGCTCGGCCACTATTTCTCGCATTCGGTTCATTTCAGCCTCATGCTCCCTCTCCGCTTCCTCTCGTTGCTTCCTCTCCTCCTCTACTCTCCTCTCCGCTTCCTCTCGTTGCTTCCTCTCCTCCTCTACTCTCCTCTCCGCTTCCTCTCGTTGCTTCCTCTCCTCCTCTACTCTCCTCTCCGCTTCCTCTCGTTTCCTCCTCTCTTTGTCAATCTCTGGTTGACGTTGAGCCCCTCCTTCCATCCTCAACTGTAAAAAAACAAATAGGTAAGCAACCCAACCAATCCCAAAAAACAACTCACCCAGCGCTCCTCCTCCTCCTTCCTCTTCCTCCTCTCCTCCACCACATTCTCAAACAGCGCCCACTCCACGCGATACTGCTTACACACCTCCTCGACACTCTCTGCCTTTGGAACGTCCTGCCCCCAAAACTGAGAGCGCCCATCAATCAGGGTGGTCTCCTGGCACCCATCAAAAAGCGTCTTGAGGGTCTCCCAAACAGTGTGTGCATACCAGTAACATTGGTACTGCCACAACCGGTAAGTCGGGGAATGTTTGCTGAGCACGCACAACAGCACAGATACCTGCATCGCCGAAGGACGAGCAGAAGCGGGAAAGTCGAGGTTTGATAGAAATCTGTATGACCGATATCGTTGAGTCAGGTACGATTCAAGGGCAGAGGGACTGTTGAAGGTTGTCGAGATAGTATCGTGAGCAGGGACCTGAGAAACTGAGGGGGACAGTACAGAAGCCTGTCCAACCGATCTAAACGAGCCACCATTGTTCTCCGTGCACTCCACACGCGATGTGCGATCAAGCACCAGGACGGCAACGGCGTGACGTTGCACCGGATGACGGAAATGGAGGAGAATGAATTCGTGTTGCACGTCTTTGGTGCACTTGCAGAAGACCATGCGTTCGAGATCGCACTGCGAGGAAAGCTCACTGGTCATTAGTACTGAGTGCCAATCTCCTACCGGGGTCCGAGTATCACCCTGGGTGAACACCCCAGGGAGGTCGGTTGGGGATGACATGAATGCGTGCAGGATCGTTGCGAGGAAATTGCGAACGCTGAAACGCTTGACGCTTTTGCTTTTGAAGGCCATTTCATTGACTAGGGTTGGGGCACGAGGTAGGGTGGCTCATGTGCTTGGGAGAAGCTGCGTGCGTCAATCATCGTACTTCTTGCTCCTTATGGGCAGTATGGAGACTCATTGGGACCTGTAGGATGCTAATATTCTAATTCCGAAACCAGGATGTACTCGAGCCAACTTTCCCTGGTTTTAAGTTTTACATAATTGACTTCAAGGCCATTGATATTCCGGCACTTTTGTCACAAAAATGCAACGATTTGATCATATGTGATAGGTGAGGCCTCGCTACGTAATAGAATACTATGCCTTCCACTGCAATCGGCACCCCACAGAAGTCGGCAGTCACGCTTTTTCGCAGGGTTTGATGTGACGGGATGCCTTAGAACAGACAACCTTCTGGAGAGAATGTGTTGACACCGCGATCTGCAAATACGATGAGCTTTATCATATGAAAATATTCAGTTGTCAGAGTGAACATACCATACTCGGAACACGCCAAAACATAATTTACACGAAGGAGAGAAGTGAAAGAATGAGCGTTATGCGCTTGTCGACGCGCGTCCGATCAAGCCAGCGTGTGGAAAACATTTTCCATTTGCAGATTGATGTGACTTATGTCCTGTACAGAGTAAAGTAAGGGTATGCATAGTCAATGAAGGCCACTAGACATACAGCACAAGCACATAATGAACGAACATGGTCTGCGGATCGGAGGACCCGTTCCTGCAGGGGTCCCAAGTTTCGGAGTTGATTCTCTCTCGTGGCTTTTGCAACCTTCTGAATCTCCTGCAATAGGGTTAGTAACGACGGAAACAGAGTAATTGAAGAAATAACACACTTGTGCTTCATAATCTGATCACTGCCTCATGCATGGCAAATTCCGAATTCTAGATCCTTCGCAAGATCCTACTCTATATACCACTGGCACCCCCACCCGTGCGTCAGGATGACGTAGCCCACCAGCTTCTGGTACATGGGAGTCCTTAACTGAAACAAATCATTGTTAGATGTGCTTGCCAGGCAAGCAGACAGTACTTACAATGACAACTGCCTCGTTCTCGTGTTTCTATCTATTGGAGTCGAGCATCTATGGTGACCATAGATGTTCCTATCTATTGGAGTCGAGCATCTATGGTGACCATAGATGTTCCTGGAGGGAACATCTTAATTTGGTTAGTAAAGGGAACAAAGGAACACCAAGACTAATATTCTGTGGGAAAAGAGGGAACACTATCTATTGGAGTCGAGCATCTATGGTGACCATAGATGTTCCTGGAGGGAACATCTTAATTTGGTTAGTAAAGGGAACAAAGGAACACCAAGACTAATATTCTGTGGGAAAAGAGGGAACACTATGTCTTTATTTGGTTAAGACAGTGGGAACACAGGAACATCATGTGTCATTATCTGTGGGAAAGAGGGAACACTATGTCTTTATTTGGTTAGGACAGTGGGAACACTGTGGGAAAGAGGGAACACAGGAACATTTATTGGGAACACTCCGTGGGAAGAGGGAACATAGGAACATCATTTGTCATAATCTATGGGAAAGAGGGAACACATTCTTTCTCTGACCTTTAACTCACCACTTGTATTTTCGCATTTTTCACAACCTAGGTGCCTTTAATTCATTATACCCTTGCTTTCATATCATTATAGCATATCTTCACAACATATATGAACCCATCCCAGCCCTTATTTGACCTCCTAGAGCGCCCTATATCAATTCCTGTACTATACCAACATCAAAAATAAAACAGGTTCACCTTTTTATACCTCAACCTGGAAAGCTGGCATGCATGCACATATCTCACCATGGGGAGACTACTGGAGAGCCCCACTGAACTGCTTGTAATGTGGGCATCCTGATAGACAACTTCATCATTATATGTCAAGGTCCAGACTAGGTTCATGGAAGATATATAGCTGGACAGCAGAGCGACATTGAAAGTTTGCTTTTAATGTCTTTGCATTATTGTCAACCAACACCACATTCTCTTCTCTAGTCAATTTACAGCTGTTTGCGAAAAGGTTGACAGTAGTGACATTTTGAGAATGTAAAAAACAAATAAATAATAGGCAGGTACATAGAGTCAAATAACAAGTGCATATACTCACAACAATGGACTCCATATTCACGGACAGCTTCTCGAGTGATGGTGAACTATCAATGCCAGAAGATGACGACGTGTTGCAGTCTTCCTCCATGGACTCTGGGAAGCAAGTGAATGTTGTTGCAGATGGAGACCCTGACGAGTCAGAACCAGTGGAAGTACTTGACAAACATGGACCTGGCCGCCCACAGAGACACGAAGAAGGTATGGTGTGCTCACCACAGGCTTAGGGTGTCAGGACTGTCATGATTATCCTTTGCTTAGCTCCTCCTGCGCCTCAAAATGTCACGATTTCATATTCCCTCGTCATGTACTCATTTGAACAGATGAAGAAACCAAAGACGAAGAGGAGCAGTAAAGTCTAAACTCGATAGTCTAATACAATAGTCTAATACAATAGTCTGAACTCGATAGTCTGAATTCATTATCTCCGATGTTTCGGATTTCTTTAGCTTATATCTCAATCAAATGATAAGCAATCGACAAGATCAGACTACCAATATACTCACCTTGACTCGGAGTCTCGGACTACAACTCTTGTTAAGAAAGTTAAGCATGATAACAACTTTCATTTTTTTCATTATCGCTGAGTCCTGACATTTCAGATTTTATTCCTAGTCCAATGGATAATGGTATATATATTAGTTGCAGCCCATGCGAATATAACATGGCATTAGCTTTGTAAATACAGGTGATGGTTCTAACTCACATCTCAGTCTCTTGTAAGGAGCTGAGATGTTTGGGTGCTACTGAAGGGCCTTCAGCAGAACAAGGGTATCCCAGGAGATCAGTCAAAGTGAAAAGGAGGATCATAATTGTCTGACATAGTTAAGCACATGTCTACAATTGGCGGGAAGTGCATGGTGTTGGAGTCAGACAATGATAGGGGCGCTTGACAGTGGAGTAGGTACGAGCGGACCCAAGCTCCGTTCGGCCGAGAAACCTTCCCGCTATGTTTCAAACTGATATGTTTATTTTATTCCTATTCTACCCGTAGTTAAAAGAAGGTACACGTCGTATGAACATCTCAGTCCTTTTACCAAGACTGAGATGTGAGCCTTAGTTTTATTCCCCTCGATAACGAGCTAACATACCCATTAGAATACATTCTCTTATAGCTCATCTCTTGCATCGTCGCTCGCCTCTACTCGCAGGACATGGATGAATTTAAATGTGACTCACGGATGTGCACTTCTTCGAACCTCGCTATTGTCGGTTGTGTACACTGTCATACTAGGATCTGAGCTACATTTCAACTGCTCTGCGGTGTGTACCACATTATCAATATGCCAAACTTCGAAGGCAATGATCAGGAGTTTCTCCGCGAGAATTGCAATATTGGTACAGTAGTGGCGGCACGCAACTCACCATCCTTTGACAGTTCGATCCACATTCTCCACCTGGACACAACAGCTGCGCCGAGGGATCCGGAATGAAGAACGTGATGAACCACCCCTTTTCTGGCTCCTCTGCTCCCAAAGGCCATCCTCCTCGCCCATGTAGGATTCCTCTTGTGGATGTCTTTGCAACTCGGGGCAAATATGTATTTTTCGATATCCATCTCATGATGCTGATATTGTCTCGTAGCACACCGCTAATGCCCACAGTGGCAAAGGGCATAAGTTGGTGCAGCCACCATGTCCTCCTTGCCAATAAGCCAATGCTAGCTCCTCGAGTAGCAGCACGCCACCAGCAGGGACAAACAATTTTATCGGCGGAGCCACCCCAGTAACGTTGCAGACTGGAAGTATCGGTGCAGCTACTAGTAACGGATCTCCTTCCCTGTTGGACGTTGAACATGTTCCAGACATCGGCTACATTGCAGTTCTCACAATGTGGTTCCCGCGTCTTGCACGCACTGGACAAACAAGTTTGACTGCTTCCAGCTCCCGCTAGGTTTTCTGTCCTCTCCGAACTTTTACGTTAGAGTACATATCACCACATGTACTGAGTATTTGACGACGCGTGCAATTCGATGTTGCTCCCAATAAACGATTGACAGTGTACCAAGTATGATACGCAGGATTCAGATCATAGAGAAAAAACATTGTCGGCAGGTCAAGTTCGAACCTGCACCATCCAGGAGTAACAGACTTCGAATCAGTTATCAACTTGGCCATAAGTCTTATGGTTGACGTTCGAAGACCTCTCCGTGAGCTCATGCCCAAGGTGCGATCATAGAAAAAAACTGTTGTCAGCAGGTTTCGAACCTGCACAATCCGGGAGGAACAGATTTCAAATCTGTTAACGACTTGGCCATGACCCTTACCGTTGACGTTCGATGATCTCTCCATGAGCTCATGCCCAAGGTGCAATCAAGATTGTCAGCACTATTGTCAGCAGGTTTCGAACCTGCACCAACAGATATCAAACCTGTTAACCACTTGACTAAGATTGGTTAAGATAAGTTGATGAATTCAAGCTAAACATGCCAAATTGGTAAGGTCTGCCTGATGATGTGGCCGGTTGTGCAGGTAAGAACGACACTAACCATAGTACCATGAACCGCGATTCAGCCCAATATGTACCAGCTCGCGCAGCCGTAGAGTGCGCAAGCATGGGAAGAATCTGATGTTAGCGGTGGTCTTCAATGAGAATGCATGTGACAGTATTGTTCTGTCGTCGCTCGATGACTCGGATAGGTGGTACAGACCGTATTGATGACAGCCTGTATGTATGATCTCGTGTGTATATTGGCCAGCCCACGTGTAGAGCTGCGCGTCTGTATGGTTGCCAAATCGACCTATTCCAGTGGTCAGGAGAAGTCGTGTAATCGAATGTACCCAGGGGGTAGTTGCCTCAAGCTGAATTACGATATCACCGCAGTCATCGAGTCAATGATTCGTTGCATTCATGTGGTCGCCTATCAGGACAAGATCAATGCGGAAAGATATCGATGAGACGAGAAATAGAATCAGCCGCAACAGGGCGAAGCACATTACAAGCGACCACCGCGCTACTCCTGAAACACTAGCTTGCATGCGGGACACCACGTATCTACAGCAAGGCCGACATGTGGGTTTAGTATCCTGTAGGAGACACAAATTAGTGCCCACTCACCTTAGACTCCTTGGTGCACGTAAGTGACCACTCCCTCGTCGACGCTCCTGCCAGTGCTGACCGAGACACCGAAAAAGATTCAATGGCGGCCATCACTGGCACTTACAAAGTAGCGTCCGAGTCCCAAGCGCCAACTCAAGAGGAAATGCCTTGGTGAACTGAACGAGGCAGTTTTCATTTGTGGTACCCGTCTCCTCGTTACTTGCTCCCACCACAAGAGTGGGATCTGGACGTATCTGGACTTGGGGAAACAAGTGGGCAGCAGAGCAGTTGAAATCCAAAGCGCACACACGTGAGTCATTCAAATTGATCCATGCACTTCCCGCCATTCATAGAACGTGTCTAACACATCTAACGAAGGGTGATTGCACATGTAAAAGAAAAGGAAGAGTACGTACGAGAGTGACGTCGATAGTTGTATCCTGACACCGGCGGGCCGTAGTTGCTGTTGTTTCACTGGTTGGGGTTGACATAGTCGCTGCTCAGAGGCTCAGCTACAGCAGACGATCAACAAGGGTTGTCTAGCAAGGACAAAGACAGCTGGTGAGTCTGGTATGCCGGTTCTCAGCGTTTTGGTGCAATGTGGACGGCGATAATCTTGGTACATGGGAGCATATGTACTGTATGTACCGTATGCTACTGTATACCGCTGTAAAGTACCACGTACCGTACCGTCAGCATGTTTTTTGCAACCGTAATGGACTGTCATTTTTTGATTTCATACGGTGGCACACTGTATACGGTACGGCTGTACGCCATATACGGTATGGTGAACAGCCCTAGCTGCACAGTATCGTTCAGGTGAGAGACCGTCTTGCTCGTCATGTATTCCGCAAGTCGTGTGTGGCCTTCATCTATGAAATGTTAGTATGTGTGAAGTAAGTTACTCAGTGAATGGTTCATCTTCATGATCCAGGACACCCTGATCTCCACTGATAATGCAGGTGAGGCATGCGATGATCTATAAACCAAAGATAAGTTCTTGTGTCGCGTCAGAATCTCGACTTTCCATGGACTTTACAGAGTCACAGTGTTCCCCCACGCTACAGATTGATGAGATGATAAAACACTAATGGTTGATTTCCAGTGTCTCCGGGAGTCGACATTGACAAATACATAAATACTAGGACGTATGTATGTGCTCCCAGCCTTCATACATCCCTCTTCTCACACTGGTTTCAGTATTCCCGCTCCTCATCCACCATATTATTTCACTCAACCCCCACATCCAAGTCACAATCCACCTATGTATCAATACCCACATCCACATACTACATTCCCTCAGCAATATTTTACACAGCGTTAATGAATTGCATTTAGTTGTACATAATTCTGCATACATGCTGTAGCTAACGGACTTACTAATGCCGTCCTAATCAATTGTTGTTAAAGTTCACAAATCACGAACCATGAATCTAACGTCTGCCGAGCGGACTGTAAATTCAGCCGGTGTGACTGTCCGTTACTATTCGTGACATGAGTGTGACTCACGAAATAATGTACCATCACGAATAGAGCATAGGGGTTAGTACCATCAGTTTGGGATCGGTCATTGGCGGCGGAGTTCAGAAATGTCGCTATGTTATCATTGTGATTCACAATCACACTTACACCTCTCGTGCTGACACTCACTGAATGCCTCGCATCAAGAAAAAAAGCCGCCAGCGACACAGGAGCACTGTGCCTCAACCTCACTTCAAACCCGTTCGCAAACAGCGTCGTGCGATGACCGCAGCAAAATCTGCAGAAAAATGCCCTTCTACCATCAGTGGGGCACTTCCTCAACCCATCCGTGATTTCCGCATCCCTGTCAGCAAGGCCGAACTCTCTATGGGCCAATGGGATGCACGTGCACCTCAGAGGATTCATTACGGCGTTCCGGAACTGATAAGCTACGGTGCAGGGGATACCGCTCAGCTCGAGTTTTTGCGGGTTCCTGCTATGAAGGACCGGTGGATTATCGGCTATGTGCCCCTTCCCACCAGATATCGGTCGTCCTGGGTGTATCTTTGCTACTGTGTAGAGTACTGGTTGGCGGTGTGGAAATGTTGGGATGGTGAGTCAAAGAAGAATAAACAAAAGCAGAAGAATACAAAGACGCAACAAGAGAGGGCGGATCTGATTGACACGTCTCGCAAGAATGCTGGTGCACGTTTCCTTCAAGCTATGGTGGCCAGAAGAATTGTGTTGGAGGAGTGCATCGCGAACGGCGTGAATGATGAGCGGATTAAATCACTCGACGAGTTCCTCATTCGCGATCACCGAGATTGGCTATTCGTGGAGTTCGATGAGTTGCCTGACGATGCGGACATGTATTTAGCGGCCGATCCGTTGCACCAAGGGAACAAGAAGATGTTCGGTAGGCGTACCCGATGCGGACGTGTGCATCTGCGCTAACTCGCGATGGCCTCAGAAACGGGCTGGGGCGTAAATGTGAATGACATCTCAATGATGCTTGGCCAGGCAGATGATGCATGGATGTCCAAGGGACTTGACCTCTCAGAGATGTTCAAGAAAGAGATGGATGCAGCCCTCAAGAGGCTCAGAGACAGAGCGGAGGAGATCCACATCACACACGATGAAAATGCAGAATTGCCAGACAGGTGGCACGAGTCCCATGAGCCGCCAATTCAATTCATCAGCAAAAGAAAGGACCAGCTCCTTAGTGCGGGTGAGGAATGGACGAACTTTTGCCTCTGCCCCACTAACATGGTATTTGAGTACAGGAAAGAAGTGCATGAATTGAGCCCTCCATTTGCGACACTCACAGTGCAAGGTTCTCCCACCTTCCTGCCACCCTATCTTCTTTGTGCCTTTAGTACTTTGACCTGGTCATACAACAAAAGACAATGCCTCCGTCAACATTTATATGGATTGGTGTACTCTAGTGTGTCACCCCAACCAACCAACGTCATGAATTCAAACAACCCCAAAAATGTGCTTTAACACAAGCCATCCAGTTTTAAAGATTTATTGTTGTATGCTCACGCTCAAGCCCAAGACCATTTACAGCTGTTTGCATAAATGATGACAGTACACGACTTTTTGGGAAAGAAGAAAAATTAAATATTCTAGTGTGGCACTTCGTCTTGCGCCGCAACAATCAACCGCAATCAACATCGATGTATCAAAAAATCAGTCGCGACGTCAAACTCGCTGCCGTCAATCTCTACGAGCGTCAACACCTTTTCTCTTCAGGACATTCTCGCTTGTGTTGGACAACTTGGATTCTCGGAAAGTACTTTCTGGCGTGTCCTTAAACTTTGGCGCAAGACAGGCAACGTTGTTAGCCCCACCTGTAGCCTTCTTGGTTTCTTCATTTCTGAGTATGAATACACTATGAGAGTGTACGAGATCGAGACATTGTGTGGTGGTGGAGGTACTGAGTAAAATCTCACATTCAGGTATTCAAGAATCAATGGTCAATGAACTTCGAACAATTGTACCTTCCTTGGGCTTGGGAGGGCGACCAGGGCCGCGTTTTTCGTTTTCTGGTGATTCTAGTTAGGAAGTGGGTTCCACGACAATTGTTTCATCCCCTGGAGAGATGTCATACTGGTCCCTGACAGCCGCCGTTATCGAATCGTCGTCAGAGTCCATAGAATCAGAGGATATCGAGTTTGTCATTTTCGACTCAATTGTAACTCACATACATGCGGGATGCGTTATTTACTGCTGTGTAAGATTTATTTATTTATTCTTCTTTCTCAAAAAGTCGCGTACTGTCATCATTTATGCAAACAGCTGTGATTGTTATTTGACACTGAATGAACCAATCATCTACATCAACAACCACCCCTATTTCTCCTGGTCTACATTGTACCGGCTATCAACTTCCTTCTGCTCCCAACAACCTTCCTCTGTCTACCCTGGTCGTCACCCATCGACAACCCTAATAATGACAGCTCATCAGCCACCGCCATAGAGTTAACATCTGACATGCCCTCGAGAAGCAAAATCAGGTGGCGCAGTAGCTGATCACCTCAATTTGTGCTGCCTTTACCTTTGCAGCGCTCCCTGCAAGACATGCCTCTCTGTAATCCACCTGCGAGTGACTTGAGGAGCATATGATTGAGACCCTTGAGAATAGGCCATCTTCCGTTTAGCGAACAAGGCTCAACCCTCATTTATCAGAAACTAAGGATGAACATGGCCGAGTGGAAAAGGAAAAATACTGCTGCTATCTGCATTACGATTTGCACAGGGCTCGCAGCTCCTTGGTCAATCCCTCCTAACATTGCTAAATGCTAGCACTTATCATGCTCCGAGGCACGACGATGATATAGTCTCATGAGAGGACACCTCTTGAGATGACGCACGTCTGACGATTCATTTGATGGTCACTCTCGTGATCCCCCTAATAGTGCGGATCATATGAAAGAAGAGATATGCTGGCTCTCCCCAATCATTGATATATTCACTATGATACACCTTCCCGATATTTCACAATAGTTGGGTGGACGGTGGGAGAGGTCAAAGTATGGTGCATAAGTGGAGAAAACACTGCGATTGCAGTTCGCCCTGTGTTCCCTGTCAACTACCTCCACTTTTCAAGTTGTATTTGATCTACCCACGTATCTACAACATCTCCATTCACGTTCACGATTGTTGCCATGCCTTTTGTTTGATCAATGAGCTAATGAGGTACTGGTGACTTATATGGTCATTTCAGAAATAGGTTTCAAACTTGTGAAAAAAGTTCTTTTCATGGGCTGGTACATATCATGGAGGGTACTTCTAGGAATGATATGAGCCAACAATTAAAGAAATCGGCGGTTGGGTTGTGGAGATATGGCCAAAATACTGACTTTTTGGCCCCACCACCATATGTCACCAATATTGATCTCCAGGTGGTCCAGGATCATCACCAATCGATTCCTACACCTACAAAACCCTAGGACAGGCCTTTACAGTATCGGTCTTAAGTTAAATTCAAGCACAGCAAAGTATAGGAGGTAGGAGGGGGGAGGAGGACCTTGTATATCTCAAGAACGCGATTTTTTCTGGGAAATCTGGCTCGACCATCGTGTTCAGATGGATCAAGAACCCCCAGGAAAAATGCTTTTGTAGCACTAGCAAGTCATGGGAAGTCTGTAAAAATCGATCTTTGTGGGGGGTATGAGGCAAACTGACATATTTCAATTCAAACAGGCTAGAAATAATCTGGGACCATCTCCAATCGATTCCTGTGATCATAAAACACTAGGAACATCCTTTGATATATCAGTATTCACATAATATGAAGATATATGAGATAGGAGGGGGAGGGGGACCTTGCATATCTCAAGAACATGATTTTTTCTGGCAAATCTGGCTTGACCATCATGTTCAGAGGGTTCAATAACCCCCAGGAAGGATGCTCCTGAAGGACTGACAAGTCATGGGAAGCCTAGAAAAATCGATCTTTGTGGGGGGGGCATCAGGCAAACTGACACATCACAATTCACATGGGCCCAGATGACTCTGAGACCATCTCCAATCACTTAATATGATACAAAAACACTAGGAACATCCTTTTATACATCAGTATCGACATGGAATCCTGCCTCTGGGCACAGTAGGTAGTAGGTAGGGGGAGGGGGTAGCATCACTCTGAAATATGATTTTTTCGGACCAAACCAGTGTTCCCATCAGATTCAGACGGCCAAATAACCCCAGAAACAAGTTCTATTTGAAGCCAAGCAAGTCATATGAAAGCTCAAAAAATCAATCATTGGGTGAGGCAGCATAACAGGGGTGACATTGCTTACATAAGCAAAAGCGGTCAACTTGACCATAGGTGGGCAACTTTGCAACAACATGACTTTGCCATATCAAATTGTTGCTCCTACTGGTCTATGGCTTCAGAAATAAGCCTGAGATCAAGCTATGCAAGTCATGCAAAGGCTGACAAAATTGACTTTGGGTGAGGGCCTCAGCACAACAGGACTTGATAACTCATGACTTTGGAACATGATTTTTTCGCACCAAACAGATGCTGCTATCAGATTCAGGAGGCTCAATAACTTCTAGAACAAGTCCTATCTTGAGCCAGGCAAGTCATGTGAAGGCTGAAAAAATCGATCTTAGAGGGTAAGGCAGCATGACAGGGGTGTTCAAATTTGAAACATGATTTTTACACATGAAATGGGCATGCCCACTCGATTTAGATGGTTCAATAACCTCAGGAACAAGTTCAAGATACAGTCATACATGTCATATGATGGCTGGAAAATCAATCTTAGAGAGGGAGGCAGCATATCAATGTTGGTTATTTGCTTCTAATAAGCCAACTTGCAAAATTTCAACAAGCATCTTCCAATTACAATATATAGCTTTCGTTTGATTGACGCTGATCATATGCACAAAAATGTGCTGTTTCATCGAATATTTCTTATGATAAGATGTGGCTTTATTATTGTGGCCTGATGTGACAATGATTATATAAGCAAAAATGCGGTCAACTTGAACCAAAAAATTCTCTTTCTTGCTTCTCCCTCCCTCACTCATGTATTTTAATTTTCACTTCTGGGATGATTTTCCGTGATGTCACCCTGCATGAGTCTAATATTATCACCGATATGAACAACAAATTTCGCTTCTTGAAGTGTTGAGGTAGAATGACCATCATGTTTATGTGCCTTGTGTTTTTGCTTTGATATACTTGTATGTTTGTCACTGGATTCTCTATACACCTGGGTGACTCAAACTTCAAGAAAGATGTCTGAAACCGGCATAAAATTCTGTCCTCGCACCCTATGTAAGTAGATGAGCCACTGGCTATGACACATAGATAAGTTTGTCTATTTATTGAACAAGTTAAAACTATAGTGACTGCCAGTATATGTAAGTCAAGAATAATAGATGTGATGTAGGGAGTTGTGCCTACAGGCTCACACACCTGGTATCGGTCAGGGGGCGTTCAGACTGTCAAGTAACCTGGATTGCACATCCAGATCATGATTGATGACTTGGACAACATCAATAATAGATGGATGCACGTGTCCGGTGATGGAATGGACATTTGACAACTGGTTCAATCAAATCACTAGATGTCTGAAGTCTGGATCACATATTCAGGTAGGCCTCCTGTGAATCTTTGTGGTCTGTGATTGACTACCAATAGCCAATTGATAACATCATTGTTATACAGCAGGAATTCCAGTATCATCAATTCTAGAGAAATGTGATGGCTGTCCACCATCAGAGTCACTATTTTTTATACTCCACAGGATACCACCTTCATCTTTCTCACATCTCACCTTCTGTTAGTAGGAACAGTGGATGACATTTCTATGAAATAGAGCAACCTCCTCTTCTCACCTTTTATTTCTCACTCTATTTCTTGGCTAGATATATCATTACTGTTCCCACTAACAGTAAGGTGAGATGGGAGAAAGGTGAAAATAGTGATCTCAGACCTTGAATCCACCTGTCTTGTTCATCACTGTTCCTACCAACAACAGGTGAAATGTGATAATTGCAAAGGTAGTGAAAATGAAGGCAGAAGGAAGTGACATTAAGCCTTACAGGGTAGAGTAGTAGGAAAAGAGAAAGAGGGTACAAGAAACTGAATGAGTAGCAGTATGAATGGTAAAGTCATGAAATTATACCCCAGAAGCTATTTGGTTAGTGGAAGAAGGTATAACTAGAGGATGCTATGAAATAACTCAATGTAACTCACAAATGTTGCTTTACTAACCAGTGAAATTCAATGTTCTTGAACATTCATTTTCCCATGATCAATAACTTGGACTACATCAATAATGGATGCATGTATGTGTCTGGTGATGAAACAGACATTTGACAGTGCCCTACCTGGTCCAATATGACATCCTCCTCCTCTTTCTCTTTGTGTTCCAATGTCCTGAGAGCGACCAATGTAAGATCAGGTAACATTATAGTAATATTGGCTATACAGTTAATGATAGTGTGCATGAATGCCCGAGAATGCTGTATGATGCTTCACTTCCAAAGATCAAGGACTACATGTCTACATCTATTCAGAGCCATGGTGCCTAACAGAGGAAATGGTCTGCTTTGTGTGCGGGGACGCGGGGGAGGAGGGACCCTCTTGTGCTTGTTTGCCTTGGTTAATATCTTGTGAAGGTCCCTGCGTTTCTGCCTGTCACTTCCTGCCTCTTCCACCTGTTCCACAGAGGGCAATATCCTTGGAGATATAACCTGTAGCCAGGTAATCCAGATAGTTGTCCATTCTAAGCAACCGGACAATGTGCATCCATCTATTAAGAATCACGAACTGCAGTGACCCCTGTCAAAGGACATGGAATTAAAGATGAGAGAGAGGTGGTCAAAGTGGTGGCGTACTATTTTTCTTCTGGACAAGCCAGTATTGACGAACTATGACTGGTCCTAATCAACTTGCAATTGTATATCCCGTCATGTAAGCAGCAAAAATTACAAATATAACCTCAGAATGTGGCAACACGTGAACAATGTGCTCCGACCTACCAGGAAAGGCTTCTGGTCTCTATATGAGGAGACCTGTGGCTTGTTTATTACATCAATATCCAGGCATTTGAATATATTGGGAAGAAACAGGAAGGACTGGACTGCAGAAATGCAATTGTCTTACTTACCTTAGCTTTATTGCCTTTATTGCTAAAAATTATTGATGTGACAAATAAATTCACTTTTACATTATTGCTCGCTATGTCTATGAAAATCAGGTCATATCAGAGAGAATATTGGCTATACATTTGCTACAGTACATATAAATGGCTGACTATCGTATGTGATGCACAAGGATCACGTGCTAGTCATCTACATCCATTGTATCATCACTACAGGTTTGGGGCTAGACAGAGGAAATGGTCTACTCCGTGTGCGGGACGTGGGGGAGGTGGGACCCTCTTGTGCTTGTTTGCCTTGGTTAGTTTTTTATGAAGGTCCCCTGCGTTTCTGCCTGTCAGACCGCTTTCTAAGAGCTCCAAGGGCATCGAAAGGCATGACCATCCATTAGGTCCGCTGTGAAAATGCGCTTTCCCTTGATTACATTGACTGGGCGGCGCACAACAGGTCCTCTTCGACTTTCACCAGCTCTCCCTAAGCATTCAATTTTGTAGAATGCGGGATTAGTGACGAAGACTATGGCTGATTGTTTGACACGCCATACAGCTGCAGTGGTGCTTGCAGGAAGACAGTGAAGGTTGGAAAATATATCTTCAAGTCCATCTTGCAAGAGGGTCTTCTCATCGTCGTCCATGCCTTTCAACAACCTATGAAACTCTGCGATGTATCCTTCTCCAGTCCATAATGAAGACCACTGAGAGCCTCCCTTCTTGAGCGATTCATGACTTGGGAAAAAGATGGACAACCGGTGTGCAAATGATTTAGACCTTGGGCCCATACGTCCAGGGGTCACACCTGTATGGTCCTGGAGTCCAATATTGCATGCATCGAAGGTCACAGCAGC
>NW_024540473.1:0-68613 GCF_016647625.1 Suillus subalutaceus | reverse complement strand
GTCAATCGTGTCCTGGCACATCCTCCACCTGCAGCAAGTCAACTGGGTTCTGGCACGTCCTCTATCTCCCTCCCACCTGCAGCAGCCAACCAGGTTCTGGTGCGTCCTCTGTCTCCCTCCCACCTGCAGCAAGCTACTGGTGTGAAAGACAAATGGTGACTAGGCAGTTAGCAACTAATACTACTTATCCAAGTAGGCGTGAGTATAGTAGTCGACCCAAGAGGACTGCTTATGAAGCAACTCCCTACTAATAAGCAAGGGGAGCAATAGCATATAGGGCTTAAAACCTGTAGCGACCTAAGACAAAGAACGAATGAGTTGTGCTATAGAGATCAGTGACTAAAAGAATTCCAGTGGAGAAACGTGCATATAAGGAAGTCGTGCTATGCAAGACATGCTATGCGAACATGTAACTAGTGACAGCAAGAAGAGTTCAAGGGAATGAAAACAGAGGTAAGGTTAGATGGTGCAAGTGAAATGCCTGGTAGCGACTAGATGTAGCACAAACTACCATTAGCAATTATGACATTGTGAAAGTCAACTACGGGAAGCCTTAGTGTTGTGCTGTCATATACCATATATCCGGGTACAGATCCGATCCAGATCTGATGGACATATCTGACATCCGGTCCACAGATCCGATCCAATTCTTATTTCATTTCCTGTTCATATAACTCTAACTATTGTCCATCTCATTTCGGTAATCCTGTACACCGGTAATCTGGTTATCCTTACTTCCGCTATGCTTACTGATCCATTTAACTTATGTTTATTTCCGATTCATGATTTGTGATCCATCCGACTTACCAATATGCTTTGATTATACTTTGCTTACGCTTTGTACATAGCCTCACACCTTTGCTTATTGATCATTCTGTTAGTTATCCGTAGTATATAAACCCTTGTACATGCGCTGTAGTACTTCAGTTCGGATTATCATCTTAGATTGCACTCATTCTGTCTGGACTCTAAGTCCCTCTGTTCATCCTCCGTTATCTGGCCCGGACTTGAGTCTTCTACTCTTGTCTAATCTGAGACTGAGGATTGATTCCTATAGTCTGCATATCTGCCTCTGTCTTCAGACAGTCCTTATCCATTAGTTTCTAGTTCCGATCCCCTCCGGTGTCTTCTTACTTGAGGGTCTTATATGTTGAACAGAATACAATGACTATCACAATTGTACTCTTTAAGACTAAGGTGCCAGCTCCTCAAGTTCACGGTCAATGGATTTTCTACTTCTCGGTTGATAACGTGGTGTTTGTGGGTGGCCAAAGGGTAATAAATTACTTCTTTGCTAGATCACTTGTTGATAGTAAAGGAGTATGTATATTTTGTCAGGTTAACTTAAACCTAGTAGGTAATATGGACCTCTCTGAACTGATGTTGCACGAATACATAAAACGATGAATAAAACGATAGATTATTGTATAGGCAATCCCTGTAAGATAGTATACAATCAATCTAGACTAGTGAATACAATTGTTTTCAAAGGCAACTCATAGGCCTTCACTTTCTTCGTGATCTCACAGTGTTGAGACAGAAAGTGGGAAAACTCCTGACTTCAAATTCCACGTTCCCACATGGTTTGGGAAAAGAATGGAAGGGGAAAAACTTAATATATTATGTGAGAATGGAGTCCTTATATACATTTTAGAAATCATCCTTACTAAGCAATGAGTCATCACTGGATTGGTAAGATTATGCTTACAAACCAAGCCTTTTGGTGTGCTGAATCAGCTGCTTACTAAAAGTACATGAGTGAAATATTACAAAGCACTGTCAAATATTACAAAGCATGACGAATCATGACAAAACATGATGAGTCATGGAAAGTCCTTACAAATCAGAATATTACCAGTCACATGACATGCTTACAAATATATCTGAGTGGCTCACTGATGTAATCAAGTGGCTGAATAAACATAAACAAATAATGGAAAGAGACAGAAACTACAAATACAACTAAATAAATAGAAACAAAGCTTATGTAAGTAGGAAGTATATCCTTTGTACACTCCTCTACTCATCTCCTTTTATACTGCTATTCGTATATGTCATGGTATGAACTCCATACCATGCATGACACCGGATTAGCCGTTACTCTATACGTCCGATATCCGGAAGCCTTAACGGTGTAGAGACTCGCATTTCTGCAGGCTGTTATGGGCACATTTCGCACCTTTTCACAACTCATGACAATTGGCCTTCATTGCACAACTCACACCATCATCCATATGACTTCCACTATGTCTTCAGTCAATTCTGCATATCACGCACAGCTTTCCCAGCAAAACGCGCCATAGGCGCGATACTTTCCCACACAATGTGCAGCATTCCCACACGCACACCTTGCGTGCTTTCTCACACTTAAGTGCCCTGCATCGCCTATCATCCAGGAATGTCCGTCTATGTCCATCCACCTCATTGGTACATCATATCCCTCACCTCGTGGTTTGCTTACTGCTCCTATCCCTTCCGCTTCCGATGTGATTTCCATAGTATAAAGTTTGCTGACTTACTACTTCATCATTATTACTCCCCTTTGCTGTACTTCCCCCGCTATTGGGTTTTACTTTAAAGTAGTAGTCACCACTTGGGCGCACTTTGTGTTTCCAATGGTTATCGTTATCCGGCTATACTAGACTATTATCCGCGCTCGTTATAACACTCGCTCTGCATTTGCACTCGCTTTGCACATCTGTTTCCTCATCCAGTATTCTCCCACACAACACGCGCCTTAGCGCGCACTTTCTCACAGCTCATGTGTACCCTAGTACACACTCTCACGCTTCGTGCTTACTTCGCCTTTCTCCTTGTGCCTTCGTGCATCCTTCGCACTACAAGGGTCTTTCATTCATCTGGTTCTGTGTTCAGTAGCAGTCCCCTTTAGGGTCGAACGTTCTTGCATTCTGCGAGTATAGCAGCTAGGCAAAGCCAAGACTCACTTATACTGGTTGAGCATTTTTAGATAGTTCATATCAGCCCAGCCAGGTTGAGATCACCTCAACAGATCCATTATGATACTTATCCGTCTCACTAGACGCAATGCTTCAGTACTCTGAAATAAGGGGCAATACTCAGGAAAGGGGCACAGCGCACGAGCTGAGGCCAAAGCCCTTTGGATCTGATACCCTTGAGTACAGTCTTAACATGTGCACTTGAAGCAGGTTAAGCGACACGGGATCAGAGAGGATGAGCAAGAGCGGAGTTGATTGCACCAAAGACTGAGATATAGCGACTAAGGTGACTCCGACACACCAGCAAAGGTCTGGAGAAGGGAAGTGAGTTCATACAGTAACTATGTACAATGAGCCATTTTATCATACTGCGTAAATGTTCGGGATACATAGGTGAGAATAGTAGTGATGCAGGCAAGAGCACAATGCATCTACAGGTAATAAGACATGTAGCACTGCAGAACACGAGGATACATGTAATAAGACCTGCAACCAATTAGTAGTGACAAGTAAGTACTAATAATGCACCAGCGGAGATAGGTGGACATAGGATGGACATGGGAGGACAGAGTACCTAGGCATCAGACCGGTGTCTTGTTACTTAAGGGTCTTATATACAATGCATATATAGTGACAACGCATATATAGTGACAACACAACTATACAGGATAAGACTTCTTGCCAGTCCTTAAGTACACGGTCTATGACTTTTCTAGTTTTCGTGGTAGATAATGTGCTGAGTTCTTGGGAGGAATGTCTTTCAATATTCTCCTTCTTGTTCCTTGGTTAGTTTAAACCTCATGGTCTCGAAATACTGAGTGTGAAGTTTGTACGTGTTTTGGCAAGTGTGTGCCCGTGGATTTGTGAAGTGTGTCTCGTGATTCGTGTCTCCCTTCCTGAAAAAGAGAGAGGAAAGTAGTGCTGATAAACTTTAGCTAGGTAGCTGTACTTTGTTATATAGTCAAAAATAAATAAAAAGTTCAGGCAAAGAGTGGAAAAGTATAAAATATATACATAATCAAAGATCCTTTTCTTATTTATCTTTATTCACTTTCCAAAAGATTGTAATTCTATACTTAAATACAACCCCTGTAAGGTAGTATATAACCTGAATATATGTTTCTTATTCTTAACTTCAAGGCTGCTGAATGGCCTGCACTTAGATCTTACTGGTTCTCACATGGTTTGAGAAAAGAGTTAAAGTGGGAAGCTTAAATTGCATGGGTGAAAATGGGCTCCTTATATACCTTTTGGGAGGCCATCTTACTAAGCATGATTCATCACATAGATTGGTAAGAATGTGCTTACAAACTTGTGTTGAGTCAGCTTGTTTACTAATGTACATACAAAATGAAGTGTAGTATTACAAAGAATGAAAAATGAAAAGCATGAGTCATCACATGGATTGGTAAGAATGTGCTTACAAACCAAGTCCTTAGGTGTGCTGAATCAGCCTTATGACTAAGTGGATTACAAATACAGTTGCAAGTTTTACAAAGCATGACGAATCATGACCAAACATGATGAGTCAAGTTAAATCCTTACAAATCAGAGTATTTCCCAGTCACATGACATGATTACTAACATGTTTGGTGGCTTGAGGAAAAGTCTGGTGGCTAAATGTGCCTAGAAAAAATAGAAAGAGATAGAATCTCATGGAACAAAATAGAAATACATAGAAAAAATAGGAGTCACTGCAGGCATTTTCCCATTTTCCTCCAACAAACATCCAAAAAACATTGATTGAGAAGATAGAAATTTCCTCTCATGTTACCTGTCAAAACATTGAAAAAAAATAATTCATATGTTAAAGATTTTCTGTGCATGGGACATGATGCAGAAATTGGACATGTTCCTTTGAGGATAATACTGGATTTTCTATCTATTGTCTTTTTAATAGCAGTTTATGATAATGTTAAATTTTTGTGCAAATATACTATGTTTTTCAAATGTTTTGTGTATATTTGAAAACACAGACCAGAAATTTAACCTCACTGTAAACTGCTGTTTAAAAGAAAATAGATGGAAAATCCAGTATTATCCTTGAAGGAACATGATGAATTTTTGCATTTTGTCCCATGCACAAAAAATATTTAACACATGAATTAATTTTTTTCAATGTTTTGATAGGCAACATAAGAGGAAATTTCTATCTTTTCAATCAATGTTTTTTGGATGTTTTTGGGAGAAAAATGGGAATATGCCTGCAGTGAGTGAAGTTTTGAAAGGGAAAATACTAGCTAAGAAATATTAATGAAAAATGATAAGGTAACTTGGTGATAGGAATCAGTCAGGTGTCTTCTACCTTCCCTGTCACTGCTGTTGTGTATATGTCATGGTATGGATCACATACCATGGATGACACCGGACAGCACGCTATGGGAGAAAAGTGATCCTAAGGCAGTTGAGTTGTTGAATGAGGAAGTTAGTGATTAGTGTTTTAACTCCTTTTTCCTAGACAAGGTAAAATATAGCTGTAACAATCATATGTGCCTAGTGCTGATATGACTGTCACACTGGGTCCAGGTACATCCTCCACCTGCAGCAAATCAACTGGGTTCTGGCATGTCCTGTCTCCCTCCCACCTGCAGTTAGCATGCCTTAAAAGGGTACCATGTGAAAAGTGCCCTTAAAATGTCTTAAAATGTCTTCAGAGGCTCACTAGAAATTTCCGACAAAATGACCATTAAAGTGTGACCTTAGAGCCAGTTCGGCAACTCAATGTTGGGGCGTATTTGCCATGTTGCACATCTGGCGCAATGTGAGTTGCACCGGCATGCTCCCGGCATATTCCTTTGGTCAGTTGGAGCTTGAACCTTCCCTATCTACTGACTAGCACCACAATAAACTGGCTCGACCCTCACCTCCGCAAGCTAGTTTATTCATCGGTTGTCGCTGTTGTATCTATTTGCGGCCAATTTACTACTGTTATAATGGCTACCGAGCCAAATACTGCTACTGTCGTACCAGTACCAGCTGAGCCAAAAGTGCAATGGAATGTAGCAGAGACAAACACTCTTCTCAATCACCTAGTCAGCAACAAATCCGAGGTTGGGGATGGTGGTTTCAAGCTGTCTACATTTACCTCAGCAGCAACTGCCCTTGCAAGGGCCGACCTGCTAACTGCAGGCCCTCCAAAGACAAATAAACGCTGTAGAAGTAAATGGAACACGGTGAGTGCATTGAGATTCTCTACGTCCCATTCTACTAATATCTACCCCTGTACCAGCTCAGAGGGATATACTAAGAGATCCAAAACTATTGCAACGTCTCAGGAGCTCACTGGGATAATACCAGAGGCGCTGGAATCGAAGGAAGGACTGCATTAGAGGTATTCAATAACTACGTCACATCAAGTGTGCATCCCCTGTTCAAAGCTATCTACTGTAATCTAATATATCAAATAGACATCCCGCGCTTCAATGTGGCCATTTGCCAACAGCGGGTGGATATACTACGACAAACTAGCTGAGATCTTCCCAAATGGCACTGGCGCTCAGGGAACTCACGCATTTCATCCGGCTGCTGCTGCAGCTCCAGTACTGGCTGACGATGATGTTGAGCCTGGCGCAGAGCATGTCATCACTACTGCTGCTGCTGCAACCATCATCGCATCAGCTGCCAGTGCCAATACTGACCCTGTTGCTGCTACCATGGAACTGCCTCACGATACCAACTTCAATGCTTCTCGTCTTCCCATCTTGCCTCCTTCCACTGTTGCATCCAGTATTGGCACTGGAAAACGCACTCATGATGATGCATCGTGCAACATGGAATCATCAACTCACCTATCCAGCTATCCATCATTTTCTGGTCCCTTGCCGTCCTCTACCTTGGTATCAGCACCCCCTCCTGCAAAAAAATCGCTGATCTGGATGTCACGGTGACAGTGCGGTCACAATGATGACCAGTGCAGCATGAGGGTTGAAGGTTTCACCTGCCACTGCTGTTGTTGGCATGCAGGGTTCCATCAACCGCATTGGTAACATTCTCGAAAAAGCCGTCACTGCAGTGCCTGCGCCTGCACCACCACTACCACCTCCTCCACCTCCTCCACCCCCTCCCCCCTTGGTTGCAACCGCTCTTGATCGTGCCATGATCCTTATGCAAACCGAAGACGTGGAGGTGCCTGCAGAGGACTTAGGCCGACTGTTACTAATTTTTACAAGCAATGAGCGGGCGATGGAGATTTATGTGCAAAGCCCACTGGGACCACGCCGCTCTTATATCAAGGCGCTTCTTGAGGCTCACACAGCGAAGTAGGTATCACTTTCACATCTTGTCCCTTACTTGTACAATGTATCTTAGGCTGTATGTTCTGTGATTGTCGTGCTGTTTTCTGTCTGCTTTGTTGTTTGTTGTCCCACCATCATTTTCGAGTCCACAATCATGTAGCATTGGGTTCTGATACACACGTAAGAACTATACATGAATATCATTGTTTGCATCTGCGCCCTCATCCTCGTCTGCAGTTGTCATCACCATCCAGGCCAAGTAAGTCCTCTTCATCTAAGTCATCACCATCTGCTAGTACTCGTTCACGCAAAACTTGCCCATATTGAGCCCACATGTCTTCAGCAATGTTGTCACGCAAGCGGCTCATTTCAATATCTGCTGTTTCTTCCTCTGGTACCACTGCCTCATGTGGGTCAGTCTCATCCTCAGCCGGATCCCCATCTGAGTTAGTATCTGGGATAGGACCCTCCTGTGGGTCGTGCAGGTGTATAAAGTTGTGGATTGTACATAGAGCAGCTGGAATCTGCGCTTGAATGTTTAAGTTATACCTTGGTGTGAGGATGAGGATGCGGAAGCGATGCTTTAAGACAGCCGAAGACATGTTCAATGATGTTCCTTGCCATGGCATGGCGAAGATTGAATAGCTCCTCTTTATTGCACAGCCTACCATCAATGTTAGTGTGCATTCTGAAGAATATGGACTGTCTTACCTTACACTCACTCGTCCCCACTCAGCAAGATGGTAGCAGACATTACGGTATGGTATCAGGAGTCCATGGCATAGAGGGTAACCAGCATCAGCTAGAAAGTATTTTTCTTGGGAGATCTTAAGGTCTTTGGTAGATGCGTCCTCAAAAACACATGCATCTGTGGCGGATCCCTCCCAACCGGTAAGGACATAGGTAAAATTCATGTCGAAGTCGCATGTGAACAGGCAGTTTTGAGAGACAAGACCTTTGCGATCGCGGTAGGCAGCACATTCAAGTGCAGGAGGTGTAGCATGGATATGGCTCCCATCAAGCGCCCCAATGGTGTCCTTAAAAAATGGCCAGAATTTGGGATTCTGGCGAATTTTGCAAGAAACTGCTTCATCTGATGGGAGGTGGTCATATTTTGAATAGAATGGCGGGGTTGATAGAATTACAAGCATCCTTCTAAAGTATCTAGATATAGTGTGACAAATGAGTCCAGTCCATGAAAATATGACACTCACCGAGATATTGTCTCATTGGAATGCTGAAATCTTTCACCAATATGCCTGATTGACAGGCCTGTGACAGCGGCATACAGGAAAATGGCGAGTTGCTCCTCTAGAGAGACAAACTTGGAGTCAGAATACCCAAGGGTACGGAGTTCTGATATGAGCTCTGCAAAGACATGGGCATGCACTCCAAGCTCACAATGAATGTGCTCCGGATGACCAGTGAGTAATTCGACCACCCATGCTTCACCAGAAAGCGCTGATGTATGGTAGGGTTGTGGGTCCCTTGGGTGCATAGATGCTACAAGACTGCCGGAGGCATGGATGAGAATGCTGAGTAGAAGTACTACATACTGTATGATTTTATGGTGAACCTGAGACCAGTTTTGAAGACGAAGCCCTGGAAAGACTTCGGGTAGGGACTCCATAGTACTATGAAGGATTCACAAGCCCAGGGATACAGTCGTCTAACCTAGGATTACATTCAAGCTCTGACTATATGCCGGGAGCATGCCGGTGCAACTCACATTGCACCAGATGTGCAACATGGCAAATACACCCCAACATCGAGTTGCCGAACTGGCTCTTAGTAAATGATGTTCCCCACTTCCATCATCAAACAAAATGACAAAATGAAGAAACATGACCATCACACCTGCCAGCAGACAGTCTTGTTTTCAAAAAAAAAATAGTTCAAGTGTCATATTGTCTATCCCAGCCATTGCTCATAAGTAGCCACTAAGTCCTCTTCACAAGTACCTACATCCTCTGCCTCCATGGTTCTAACATAAGTAACATAAATGTCAAGTGAATTACCCTCCTCTACAACACCTTTTGACTTTCTGACAAACCTTTCATATATTTCTTTGTCTTCAGGTTCTGCTTCATCATTACATGCCTCTAGCAAAGCAAAGCACTGATCAACATATCTGAAAATAAGCTTAGCTACTGTCTCTATTATAATCCAGACAAACTCACTTCAGATACTCTGTCTGCTCCTCGACTGGCACATCTGGATGCAACAACCTCTTGGCAAGCGCAGCTGATGAACGAGGATCGTCAGTGGAAGGTAGGTCTGATTTCAACACCTCTTGTTTGGAGCTCAATGCCTTCTTAGAAAACCCGTGCTGAGACGAAGGATACGTGCCGATCCAACGACGAACTCCAGCCATGAGCCTGGAAAATAGTTTGCATGAAATACCGTAGACTAAGTCGAATACGTACCGTGGATGGTGTGTTGGATGAGTGCTGTGAGGGAGAAATGGACTGTAAGCAATGTCCTTCAGAGTCTTCCTGTGGATGATGACAGATACATTAGCAATAATTCGCCACTGTACAGCACTGCTCACCCTGGTAGCTTCAATGTGCTATTCATGGAGTACGCAAAGTGCTTTCCTAGTGAAGTAAATAAGAGCGGTCGGTAGTACTCCGCCCAAAACTCTCCGCCGACGTTCACGAAGTCGCACAACGCTGACGAGCACTCCATAACATCGTACAACACCTGGAGATGCCGCTTCTGGAACCATTTCTGATACTGACCGCGTTTCGGGGGAAGCACCAAGCTGCGTTCAGCTGCCACGCCAAGAAAGAGATTAATTGCTGCTTGTTTGTCTGCGTCTAGAGGAACTTGTCAGTTATGGGTGGGTGAGTTCAAGACAAGTAGGTACCAAGAAGAGAGTTGGCATAAAAACGGCGGATATTTTCGATGATATCCCTCGAGTGACTATTCCAGTGAGGCATCCTGCGATATGTCTCTACCCGATTCACAAGTGCACTGCCGGTATACTGCAGCGCGATGGCTACACCAAAGATCAGCGATGCCTAACACAAGTTAAACGGCACACTCAACTATCTCCATGGTCATGATACATTTCAGTCAACATGTTCACCGCATCTGAATCGAATGGGAGGTTTGGGCTGGCAACAACACCGAGGGCATACAACTGGTGGCCCAGAGCACGTTTCCCGAAAACAAATTGTGCTGCATTCGTACGATCCAGGCAGTCGACACAGTTTGTGCGGCATACACCATTCTGCAGCAAGATGGAACGACGACAATGTTCGTTCTCTTCACTGGGAATGACAAAGTCAGTATTACATTTGAAAAAGACGAGTGTAATACACACTAGTTGCCATTATGGAGACAATGAGCGAGTGGTTCCACGCCGGAATGAAAGAAACCAGTCATTTGAATGGATACCTCCGCTATGTCCTCGAGGTAGCTTATGACATCTTGTGTCTTCCTACAGTCATATTGAGACAGCGCAGCTCCAAAATGGCGTGAAAGTCGTACTCTTTGTATGCCCGTGACATGTCCCAAGCCCGATAGACCATCTTGTACTCATCCGGCAGAAATTGGTTCAAATATTTGACGCATTGAGTATACTCATCCAACAACTTCGATTCGCGTGGCTGCGGCTCTCGCCGCTTGATGAGATTGAGGACTGTGATTGGCGCGCCATATCGTGCAAAAAGGTCATCGAAATGACGAGATGCAGCGACATAGAAGGGATCTACAACGCTGACTTGGGATGTGTCAAGATAAAGGTAAGTTGATGGTCACAGCGGACGTACTTTCAATAGGCGGTCGGGGAGTCATGCTAGTAGTTTCCTGTGTCCAGTATATGGGAATGCTGCCCCTGTACTAAGAATGTGCGACTGATGTAAGAACTATGACAGATCGCATGATGTGTTGGCCCGCACCTGAACGTAACTGGTATACTGCGGGCTCGGCCGACGTTGATATTCGCCTGCTGAGGGACCGGCGGGGGGGAAGTAAAATGGTGTCGTTAGTGCTTCTGATACAATTTGCTCGGTCTCAACCTCGTTTGCGACGTTTCCCTAGGTAGATGCTTGAGGAAAAAGATTATTTAATATACTGGTTCCGTACCTCTTCATTGACACCGCGTGTCAAATATCGAGCTCCAGCATAATGGCGTGACCGACGGGCAATAAGCGTTACAAAGACTACACGCCCAAGTACAGTAAGTTCTGGTAGCGTACTGAGCATCGCGATACGGGTAGCGTAAAAGGCCGATGCACTTACTAGCCTGGTCTACATGTCCATGTATGAGTGGCAGTAGCCATGGACGACGGATGCTAGTGGCGGGGGAATCCTTGAGAGGTGCAGCGATCATGTGAAAATTCCAAACATATCGATCGTTGAAGGGCCATCTGGTACTATTGAAACGCTCGGGCTTGGTGAGGTTATTTTGAAGCGTAGAAGTGATATCGTATGAGTAACTAGATTGAGGCATAATGGAACTAATTAGGAGAGCTCGCGCACTTGGATATTGCCCACCTGAAGTAAAAGTTCTTCGACATGTCAACTTGCTTAAACATATTCACAAGGCGCTGCTCCTCGGCAGGACGCTCAATCTTGTGATTGGATGGGACAGGTATCATCTCCGTGTTCTCGCAATGGTATAAATAGTGGCCACCAAGAAGTGCCACAACTGAACGCTTTGATATGACAATCATGTACCACCCAGCTGTGAACTTCACGAATCCTTGGTCTGGTCAGCGACTTATGATAAATGCACTGGTGCAGCGTACCTGCAATCCCAAAGATTACGCGTGCCTTGCCAAGCCCACCAGATCCCTTGTTACCATCCTCCAGCATCTTGAGCATGTTGCTCATTTGCTTGCCGCTATAGTCGGTGTCGTCTTCGACGACGACAACGTCAGTTTGCGAGGTGCGGTCAATCTTGACAATCCGGTGGCGGGAGTCAGAGGCATTAGAGGCGACAATATAGAAGCGTAGCTTGTTCTCGTATAAAATGAACTTATTGAACGCAGAGAATTTGTGTAGCAAGTTACAATTGGCAGGAGGTTGTATTGACTTATCTGACGACTCTGCTCTACCTTGAAACCCAGCGGTCGGGAATGTCGATGAGCTTGGTGGATCTGACTGTGACGCTAGTCCATCCATGGCAGCCTGGCAGGTACTTAAGTACTCAAGTACTGTAAGTCTGTAACCCAGCAGCAACCTAAGTTACTGTAGGTACGGCAAGCACCGATCATGAGTGCTGACCAAGCCCGCCCCCTATTGCAAGTTTCCTTTTAGCCAACCATGTGTGGACGATATGCCCTAGGTCTGCAGGTCAGTTTCTATCACAACTTGCTTCAGCTGTTTTAACGTGACCAGCGTGCTGAAATGCGCTCTACCTGGATTAATCCTCCAATCTTGAAATTGGTGAATGGGTGAACGAAGACAATTTCGTGGTGAGTTCTGTGTTCTCAACACCCACGTAGGCATACCATGAGATGCGTCCTGAATTACAGCCCCGCTACAACATTGCGCCAAACTCTCTGGCGCCCGTCATTCGCAGGCGTAACGCTTCTTCACCCGACCTTCAAATGCAGACCATGCGGTGGGGCATCCCTTATGGTAAGGTTCATGCGAAAAGCCAACAAGCTATCAATGCACGCTCGGAAAACATCATGGAAGGAGCAGGAATGTGGAACAAATACCGAAGCAGTAATCGCTGTGTTGTTGTTAGCCAGGGGTGCGCGTTTGCAATTCAAAATGGTTCTGGAACTAATCCTCCATCAGGTACTACGAGTGGCAGACAAAGGGCAAGGTCAAGCTTCCACACTTCACGAAACATGCCGATGGGAAGGTGATGCTTATGGCTGGACTTTATCACGTCTCAGGTGCGCATCATTGCTGACCAACGGACTACCCGCCCACAATACTGACGGCTCGAAGACGAAACCATTCCAAACTACGTTTTTGCTATAATTACAACCAGCGCCAGCACATCACTTAGTTGGCTGCACGACCGCCAACCTGTTATTCTTACATCCGACGCAGACGTCACTAAGTGGCTTGATACAAGCTCGAATGCTTGGTCCGCCGAGCTTGGCAAACTGTTACGACCGGTTGGGGGCCTGATATGGTGTGCTCTTTTCTTCCTTGATTGTATCTCGGGCACTGATGGTTATGTGCAGCTATCAAGTTCCAAAAGAAATTGGAAAAGTGGGGTACCGAGTCTTCCGCCTTTGTCCAGCCCGTTGCAACACGCAAAGACGGTATTGAGGCTATATTTGCAAAGCAACGCACCAAACAGAAGGACAATAAGGAGGGCATCAAGCGCAAGCGTAGTCCATCTCCAGTCATATCATTAGTGCCTGAACCAGCCGGGAAGGAGGATGAGAGTCATAAGACAGAGTGCAAAAAGCTCAAAGTTGAATAACTTGTTGCAGGCATATCACGCTGTACATAATTTGTGGCTTGTATGTCATAACCCTAACCCTAGGCCAGGCAAAGGTTGCTTGGCACTGCTTGTCAGCGCTCGGATCCCGTTGATCGGCAAACATCACCTGGCGGCAGCAACCTGGAGGTTCTTATGGCCTATTTCTCAAGCCCAAGGCCACAGTCCTCAAGTTCTGCCATCAAGATTGTTAATCCTGCAGAACATGATGACAAGGCTAAATTACAGGCCAAGAGAGGTAGTACCGAATTCGATTGGCGCAATATCCACGCACAATTTGACCCGGTTCATCAGATTCTCCCCAGCGTCAGTGTAGGAATATATTGATTTATGGGTAAAATCAACTTTTCAGCTGCGAGGTAGTATTTGAATGCGCCATGCAGATCTTGTCGTTATCAAGACAAAGGTTGTATCTATTATCACCCACCGGTATGTGCAGTCCTAGTCTGATAGTATATACCTCTTCTCAAAGTTCTTCAGGTTGAAGGTTCAAACAATCCGTGCGGAGGGTTTTCGATCTTTGACTGCCTTGAGCGCTCATAATCTCTCTAGGCCACGTCCGAATCACCTCTTCCTGCTTCACTTTCCGCGCAGGCTGTCAACGCTCCTGTGTTTGTTCCAAAAGCACCTTTTCATGCTATTGCAACTCCATCCCCGACTTTGGCGTCTCCATTCACTTCTTCGTACGACCTCTATGTATTACTCTACGACTACTGACATTTGTGTAGTCCCTCGCCTTCAACCTTTTATCCAAATCATGACGAATACGATGATTATGGAGAATCTGTCTCCAATCAGACACCTCAAACGTTGGAGCATCAGTTAGTTAATCAGTATCAGCAGGTGCGAACATGTCCTTATATATCTTTTCATTAGGCTTATATCTACTGTAGGTGGATTATGACGACCATGCCTCACCAATGGGCAATTTCTACCAATCTCAACAGGCTACGTTTGCAAGGCAACCTGTAAGCTTCCCCTGCCAATATGCGTGGAGGGATGTTTACTTTTATTGTGTGTAGTTGGATTATCATCTCTATTCGCACCCTACTCCGAATGCCTTTCCCTCGACGCATTTTGTCTCCGATATAATTCGCGAGGAGTTGCACAAACGCGCAGAAGCCTCACAACTGGTCCCATTACCTGGACATAACCTGCCTGATGAACTCCAGGGGTATCATTCCCTAGCTCTTCTTGAACCTTCTGTCACAGAGCGTCGCAAGTTCTTCAGTTGGTACTCTACCGTCTATCGCGCAACTAGTTCCAACGATGGTGTATCATATGCTCTCCGTCGCGTCGAAAGTTTGTTATACCTAGGATATTTACTCCGCATCGTTGACTTGTGCAGATTTCAGGTTGATGCACCAAGCTGCGTTTGGAGCTATCGAAACGTGGTCGCGTGTTGAGCATCCAAGCATTGTTCGTGTCCGCGAAGCATTCACGACTCGTGCATTCAACGACAATTGTACGTCGGAACCTTATTCGACTTCGCTCGCGCTGACAGACGTAAACCAGCTTTGGTGGTCGCATATGAATACTATCCAAATGCTCAGACTCTCTTTGAAATGCACATCAAACAGAAGCCGCCGGTATTTCAGCATGGCCGTCTTTCAACCTTCTCATCAGCATTACCCGAGGTGACTTTATGGTCGTACATGATTCAAATTGCCAGCGCCATCAAAGTAGTGCACGAAGCGGGCCTCGCAGTACGCATGGTTGACGCAACCAAAATCATGGTCACTGGCAAGAACAGGTGTGCTCTCTCACCTCCTATCTAATTCATCTCATATCTGCGCACAGAATTCACATTGGCTCGTGCGGTATTGCAGACGTTCTGATGTACGATCCCCGCCAGGACACTGCGGTCGCCCAACAAGAGGACCTCTCAATGTTTGGCCGTCTTGTGTTTGCTCTCTGCTGTAATAATCTTGCAGCCATGAACACACTCCCTAAAGCACTTGACATGCTGAGTCGCCAGTACTCTGGTGACGTGAAGGCTCTTGCTCTTTATTTGATCTCTAAACCAGGTCCACACAAGGTTGGTCTTTTTCATTATCGGTATAGCCTGCGTTTCATCGTTTCTCAGAATATCACACAAGTAATCGACATGATCGGAACGAATCGATTACTCCACGAAATGGACGATATGCATAGGTAAATGAAAGAAATTTATGCTTGTGCCGATGCTCATACGACAAACTTAGTTCCGTCAACAGGCTTGAAGCTGAACTCATGAGTGAGCTTGAAAACGGGCGCTTGGTTCGCCTTCTTTGCAAATTTGGTTTTATCAATGAGCGACCCGTGTGCGTTTACCACTACTCAATCTGAACAGAGCATCTCAACCTTGGTTTCAGGTTCGCCCGTGAGCCTCGTTGGTCTGAAACGGGCGACAGGTACATCATCAAGCTATTCCGAGACTACGTCTTTCACCAAGTGGACGAGAACGGCAATCCAGTCATCAATCTTTCGCATGTCTTAGCTTGTTTGAATAAGGTGCTCCTTATTTATTTGCTTGGAAAAAACTTCTCACGCTCTTCCTAGCTCGACGCTGGCACAGACGAGCGTATTATGCTCGTTTCCCGCGATGAACAGAGCTGTCTCGTTGTGAGCTACAAAGATGTGAAGGCTTGCATCGATGCTGCTTTTGGGTAGGTCCTTATTGTCTTGTCTCGTTCTCATATGCTTAATACCATAATACCATTCAGTGATCTAGCTCGGGTATCGCGATGATCATCGATCTCTAACACGCAAAAATAGGTAGAATCTGAAAAAGACGCGAAAAATACAAAAAATTATGATTTCAATTCAGTACATCATAGTACTTTAGTTCATTTGTCTGATCCCGACGACGACGAACACTTTGGTTTGCCGTGTTGTCACCACACCACAACTCCGAACTCCAACTGACTGAGGGAAAATCACGGTTGCAATTACAATGAGTTCAATTCACTCATGTGCCAGAGCACTCGCACCCTGGCAGCGGTCTCGGCAGTTGCAACATGCATGGCGACTTGGTAACAATACTTTCTCAACGTCGTCGGTGCTGGCAAGTAATCGAGCTATCGTCTACAATACCAATGGTGACCCAGCTCGCGTCCTATCTGCCTTCTCCTTCCCCGAACTGCCGTCTCCGCCTCCGAACACGGCGAACATAAGGTTTCTGCTTGCACCTATCAATCCCGCAGACATAAACGTTATTGAGGGCGTTTACCCCGCGAAACCAGAGCCTGATGTCTCCCTCTCCCAAGTAAAGGATCATCCACTATTCGTGGGGGGAAATGAGGGCCTGGGCAAAGTAATGGATATTGGCGAGGGTGTTGCCGGTCTGCAGAAGGATGATTGGGTCGTTATGACCAAAGCTCAGAGCGGAACATGGTCGTCGGCGAAGAATGTTGCCTTGTCGGATGTTCTGAAGGTTCCCAAGCAGGGTCTGTCTGAGGCACAGGCTGCTACGATTACCGTACGTCTCTTCATTGTCACTCGGGTACTTTGCGTACTTCAGCTCTGACGTTGGTGAAGGTCAACCCCCCAACAGCTTACAACATGCTGCATGACTTTGCCCAACTTGTTGAAGGAGACTGGATTGTGCAAAATGGTGCGAACAGTGCCGTATGTATGGAGTTTCATTCGTGCGCTGGCAGCAACCCTTACATCAGTCTGTTTCTCAGGTGGGCCAAGCCGTGATCCAAATCGCAGCTGCCAAGGGATACAAGACTATCAACTTCATTCGTGACCGGTGTGTCATATTTACCACACTTACGGGCTTGTCTCATTCAACCAAAGAGATAATGTTGAACTGCTGAAACAACATCTGGAATCACTGGGTGCAACACATGTTGTGACATATGACGAACTCTCCGACAAGTCCTTGAGAGCGAAGGTCAAAACGTGGACTGGAGGCAAGGTATCAACTTCCTCATCTTCCCATTCGACAAACTGAGTAGCATCATGCAGGATATTCGCCTTGGTCTCAACTGTGTAAGCGGCAAAACAACCACCCTGATGGCTCGACTACTTGGGAACAATGCACATCTTGTTTCATACGGTGCGATGTCCAAGGAACCTCTATCACTCCCAACGTCGCTCTTTATTTTCAAGAACCTTACTTGCCATGGGTTTTGGCAAACCCGTTGGTATAGCGACAAGTCCTTAGAACAACGCCAGGAACTGCTCAAGACACTGACTGCCCTCATGCGAGATGGGAAGGTACGGAACTTGAATGATGCTCGTATTCCATCTCATCTCGGCTATCTAGCTTCTGGACCCCGACCATGAAGTCTTTACAATTGGTGGGACGGAGAGCGACGTCAGCGCGTCTGAAAAGATTCGTAACCTCGTAGCGCGCTTAGGCCAGGGAAAGTATGGGAAGAAAGTACTCTTGAGGGTCGAAGAAACTGCATGACATGAAGATGGTGCTGTCTACTTCAATAGGCTATGCCCAGTTGATCGTTTCCGTTTATTCCACTACACAAAACTTACCATATGCAATAAATATTGAGGCCCACAGCTAGTGTCATAGCCATTATAATAATTTTGGTATATATAAGTTTCAAGCCCGGATGCTGAGAATTGAAGTTGGCTTCCTCATTTGGGCAGACCCTTTGGAAAGTTGCTGACCACACGTTCCTCAAGCTTCAAGGCCAATTGTTGTGGAAGCAATTCCCATCTCCCTAGGCACACAAGGGCTTGTCTCTGTCGCCTACCAGAGCGTTCCCACAAGCTTATAGCTTTCGGTGTCTAGCATGGCACAGAGTTCATCCAATGTCCAGTCTAGTCCCTATAGTTCACAGCGGAGACATGCTTCCAAACATCGTTTCTTCGTGGTTGAACTGTCACAAGCTCTTTTCGACTTCGTAATTCGACTTCTTCCAGCCCAAGAAGAGATGGCTGTAAAGGAAGATGTCAGGAAACTCCTTGAGCGGTTGATTCGCACAATCGAACCTGACAGCCGACTGCTATCATTCGGAAGCACGGCAAACGGCTTTAGCCTTCGCAACTCAGGTGAGCTTGGAATAGCTTGTCTCCTGCTCGTAAAGGCTACAGTTTGCTATAGATATGGATCTGTGCTGCCTCATCGATTCCGCAGAGCGTCTGTCTGCATCCGACATGGTTACGATGCTCGGCGACCTCCTAGAACGCGGTTAGTTGGATTGGAAACACGTGTCGACATTCATTTACCATGCTACTAGAAACCAAGTTTCATGTCAAGCCTCTACCTCACGCACGTATACCGATCGTCAAGCTTTCCTTAGATCCATCTCCTGGGCTACCACATGGTATCGCTTGTGATATCGGTTTTGAGAATAGACTCGCCCTGGAGAATACAAGGCTGCTGATGTGCTACGCTATGATCGATCCCACTCGTGTGCGGACACTAGTTCTCTTCCGTGAGTTTAATCACGGATTATCATTATTTGTCGATGATTCAACAACTCTGTGATAGTCAAAATATGGAGCAAGCGGAGGTAGGGGTATCCAGTTATCTGATGCTTTCGCATATTCTTATCATCTCGAGCAGAAACATCAATTCTCCGTACCAGGGAACACTATCATCCTACGGCTACGTTTTACTTGTCATATATTTCCTCATACATGTGAAGAATCCACCTGTACTACCAAATTTACAGCAAATGCCTCCCCTACGACCAATTTCTCAGGTATGCAGATTCATTCTTGTATATTCCTCCTGATATCGATCGGTTTCAGGAGGACACCCACATTGGGGGGCATAATACTTGGTCGGTCTTCTTGGCTATCATCACCAGCGAGAGGCCTCCCTAACTTCACGCTGCAGGTTTTTTGACGACATAGAACTCCTACGCCAGCGATGGCAATCATCTAATACCGATAGTGTGGCTGAATTGTGAGTCACTGTTCGGTTGCCTCGTGGTTTAGGGTTTGAATTGATCTGTACATAGGTTGATTGATTTCTTCCGATATTATTCCCGTGATTTTACCTACAATACAGGCGTCGCTTCCATTCGAGGAGGCTTATTGAAGAAGGACAGCAAGGGATGGCAAAACGAGGCAGGTCACTTAGCATCATTGCGTACTTTTACGTGTTGATGGGCCATGCAGCTGACAGCCAGCCGATATAATGACTCCAGAGAGCGAAATCGGTTTTGTATAGAGGTACGCGAACAGTAATCCTTCTCCTACGATTGATCTCAAGTTCTCCGAATAATAGGATCCGTTTGAGATCGACTTCAACGTTGCCCGATGTGTAACAAAAGAAGGGCTTTACCAGGTATGCTAGCCTTTCAGTCTAACGTAACCTTGCTTATCGATAGTGCTAGATTCGTGGAGAATTCATGCGCGCATCGAGGATCCTTGCGATGCGCCCTCGCGCTCTTGTCGCACTTGCTCAACTGTGTGAAGAAAAGGGTGAAGATCCGCAAGCAACGTCACCTCCATCCGTCTTCGTCCCGCCTCGCCTTTCCATTCCTCCCCAGACACCATATACCGTTGGTAGTAACTCCATGAGACCTAAGGGGGCATCCGCTGAGCGACTTTCACCCCAACCTGAGTTCTTTGAGCCTGAAAATAGACATTCGGGCGATAATTGTGTTCCATCTCGTACCCCACCCGAGCACATGGCACCAAAAAGAACCCAGTGGACTAGCCCGCCCCCACCAGAAGCTCCTCCCGCCCACCACGCCATATTTGAAGATCAGCTTGACCAAGGCCTAGCATTGGCAACGTCTTCGACAATGGCGCGGGAAGCCGGGAAACCAACATCATCTCCTGAACATTTTGATCTCCTCAGCGATGAAGAGCGTCGATCAGATGTTACTGAGTCTGATGAAGTCCAATCTGTTCAGTCCTTTACTGAAGGATCGCGTGCAACTCCCTTAGCATCCACGTCCTTTACTGAACCCGCAACGTCTGCTGTTGGACCTAGCATCCGAGGCAGAGTGCCCTCGAAATCCTCGCATTCCAGTGACAAAAATGCGGTTCCGTTGATCGCCAACGAGGCCACCTTAATTGCTTACAAAGCTGAGCTCATCCGTCGTTCACACTCTGGCCCTCCAAATGGCAAGTCTAATCGTTTTTCCTGGCCCTCCGCCACATCCATTGCATATACTCCTACATTCGGACCATCGATATCTACGTCACAATCCCCCCGCTTGCATGCTCCAGACACGTCTGCTTCGACAAACACTGTATTTTATGAAACCACGGGCACACAGCCGCGCTTTCCCACGTATCCCTTACCCGCACCCGCACCATCTCTCCTGTCATCTAACGTGCCATTCCACATGCGAAACTATCTTGATCAAACCGTTAACAATACCGCTACAATCGATATCTCCAGAGAACCCTCATCGATCTCCCAGACGCCGTTCACCCATTCACATTCACATACTCCTTCCAGTGCTACGATAACCTCTCGTGTTCAACTCATGCCACAACATCTTTCGGGCTCGCCACCACATTCGCCGCTGCGCAATAGCATGCATGGACGTCTGGGCATGGTATGCGGGCCTGGAAGTGACTCATCTTCGCTGACATCTGGAAGTTGCTCACCGTCTCCTTCACCGACTCTGCACCAGCAGCATGCGGCCAATGACTTTTCACGATATAACACGTTCAAGATGGTTGCCCCTCGCCTGAGACGCATTCATGCGGATCCAGCGATGGTGGATCTAACACCTGATGTTACTTTGCGATAGCGCCAGGCTCGCATCGATCGGGAGAGAAATTACTTACACGAGTGCTTATATAGACCACGTTTTGACCTTACCATAGTCTAGGACCATCCCCTATTTGCGCTCGGAATGTAGTCAGGCAACGAACGGTCACATTTATTTGTACAAACAGGAGACGGATGCATGGACTACTGAAGAGGAATGGTACCGTTCTACTCCTGAGCTACGAAAGGGTTTGCAATCTCCTCTGAGCCGTCGACGGGACTGAGGAGGGTGATGGTGGGTCCCCGAAGGACTACGAGGTTCAGCAAGCGGGTTTGAGGTTCTGGCTCTAGAGGTCGACTGTCAGCGGTGTGTATCCTGAAAGAGGAGTTCTGATGGCAGCACCATTAATTTGTTCCTCGACCCCGTCAAGGACGAGATTGAGCAATTGATCGTAACCCTTCAGGATCCCGGTCACTGAATAAAAAATCTGATCAGACGATGATCGATTATGTTAATCGACTGGCTACCTTCTCTACCGCCAGTGAATTTGACCCTTATTCTCTCATTGACGTACTTGGACAGGTCGAGGATGGCTTCCCGCTTGCCTTTACTTGAGTCTTTCCAACATGAGGAGCTACTCAAATAAGGGTTCTGGGGTGACTCACTTGACATCGGATGAAGCTGGAATTGGTCTACCTCGAGGCGGAGGACCTCCACGACCACCTCTAGCTGGAGCACGACCCTGCAATTGAATTAGATTTTTAGCAGATGAAACCAATAAGACATTTAATCGTACGCGATCTGCCATTAATTGAGTGACTTGTGTGCAAGAGCACAGCTTACTTGCTTGCAAGGCTGTTGCAGGCTGTTGGCAGCAAGACAAGAAAACGCAAAAATTGAAAAGCCGCTTGTTTGTTGAGTTGAGGGTTTCTTCATCGTTTCGACTCTGCTCTTGATCCAAATCATTGCTACTTCTCCTAGCGTCAACGACGCTTTAACTGATCTCTCTTCTTGCAAAATCGTGAACCATCTCTCTTTAAATATCAACGACTGTCACGTTGCTGCAACGATTCTTCAATCATGAACGCCAGCGCACTCCTTGCTAATACCCTATCTCCAGGTGGGCGGCCGTAGGCCACTTTTCAATTTTCAAGACTTCATTCTAAACTAATATCTGCCTTTGAAAGATGCTGCAACGCGTCAAACTGCTACTCAGCAACTTGAGAGCGCTTCTAGGGAGAACTACGTGTGTTCAACCACCCTTTTGTCCATTACCCTTTAGCATGCTCAGACTTCTCACAGCCGGTGTATATGTTGATGTTATCAGATGAGCTACGCAACGAGAATTCTCAAATCCATACCCGCAACGCTGCTGGTCTTGCACTCAAAAATGCTCTTTCTGCTCGTGTACGTAAAACGCGTTCCTCATGACCTGTTATCTTTACACATCGTGTATAGGATGCAACGAGGCAAGACGAATACTCTGCAAGATGGATGACCCTCGATGTCGACGCTAGACAGAAGATCAAGGAGGGATCCCTTTTAACTCTTGCATCTCCTCAACCAAGAGCAGGTGCAGTGGCTGCCCAAGTTGTTTCTGCGATCGCAGCCGTAGAGTTGCCCGTCGGCCAATGGCCAGATCTCGTTGAAATCCTCCTCGGTTTTATCAACACGTCTGATGACACGAACTTGAAGATCGCCACCTTGCAAGCTATTGGTTATATCTGTGAAACTATAGTACGTTCACCTTGTGCCACTCAACCGCTTTGTCCTCATCTCGCGCCACAGAAACCGGAGGTTTTAGCATTGAGGTCGAACGAGATTTTGACGGCTGTAATTCATGGCGCTCGCAAGGAGGAGCCATCATCGGAAGTACAGCTTGCTGCAGTCCATGCGCTATTTAACTCCCTGGAGTTCGTACGGGACAATTTCGACCGAGAAGTACGGATTTCTCGTTTCTCTGGCGTTTGCTTTGCTGACGCGCATTAGGGAGAGCGAAACTACATTATGCAAGTCGTCTGCGAAGCTACCCAGAACCCGTCAGTATCAGTCCAAGTCGGCGCTTTCGAGTGTTTAGTCAAGATTATGGCACTGTACTACGATAAGATGGCATTTTATATGGAACAGGCCTTGTTTGGCGTACGACTGCTCGTTTATCCTGCCCCGAGTCCTCCTGACAGAACATACTTTCCAGCTTACTGTGATGGGCATGAAGCATTCTGATGAACGGGTTGCACTGCAAGCGGTGGAGTTCTGGACTACTGTATGTGAGGAAGAGATTGAGCTTGCCCACGAAGCACGAGAGGTACGCGGCATGTACATATACTATTCGGACCAATCACGCTATTCCGCAGGCTGCCGAATACGACGAGCCGCCCGAATTGGAGTCTAAGCATTTTGCCAAGGTTGCCCTGCCGGAGGTAATTCCGGTTCTTCTCAACCTTTTGACACAACAAGAAGAAGACGCCGACGAGGGCGAATGGAACCTTGCCATGAGCGCCGGCACTTGCCTCAACTACATGGCTCAAGCCGTCGCAGATGCGATTGTTCCTGCTGTCATCCCCTTCATCGAGGCACACATCAAGGCCCAAGACTGGCACCAGCGCGAAGCAGCCGTAATGACATTTGGCTCTATTCTGGACGGTCCTGATCCCCAAGTTCTCACCCCTCTCGTCAACCAGGCGCTTCCCCTCCTGATCGGCATGATGAACGATGAGAATCTCCATGTGAAAGATACAACAGCGTGGACGCTCGGACGAATCTGCGATCTTCTAATTGTGACAATCAAGCCCGACGTGCATCTTCACCCTCTGATTTCGGCGCTCGTCAACGGTCTTTCAGATCGCCCGCGCATTGTGACCAACTGCTGTTGGGCGCTCATGAACCTCGCCGATCAGATCGGAATTTACCTAGACGAATATATCACCTCCGCTTCCGAGAGCCCGCTCTCACCATATTTTGAGGGAATAGTAAGCGCCCTTCTGCGGGTTACCGAGACGTCAGTATTTTTACTTTTTTGTTCACGTGACCTCCAGCCTGATCTTGTTTCATAGGACCGCAAACGAATCCAACTTCCGAACTTCTGCATATGAAGCTATTACGTCCTATGTCTCCCATTCAACTACAGACTGTATTCCTGTTGTGCAAAACACCGTCATTGCGATTTTGCAGAGAATGGAGCAACTTCTGAACATGCAGGCGTGTTTCCTCACTACATAATTTTTGCTTGCATCTCACATCCGTTTTTAGAACCAGATCGTCGGCGTTGACGACCGCAACAACTGGAATGAGCTACAGAGTAATCTCTGCAGCGTTGTCATTGTAAGTCATGGTGTTCGTCACGTCGCATTCTATCTCACACATTTACAGAGCGTCATTCGGAGGCTCGGCGGAGGCATTCAACCGATGGCTGATCGAATCATGACACTCGTTCTTCAGCTTATCCAAGGAGCAGGAAAGACATCAACAGTGCTTGAAGACACTTTCCTGGTTGTTGGATCGCTAGCTGCCGGTGCGTTTTCCCCCCGATCGCGTCTACCCTAACATTGAGGTTCTTCGCCAGCACTGGAGGCCGGATTCGCACCATACATTCAAGCCTTCCTGCCATTCCTGTATCCCGCCCTCAAAGCACACGAAGATACCCAGTTGTGCATGGTCGCCGTCGGCATCATCGGGGATATCTCACGTGCACTTGGCGATCAGAGCGCCCAGTACGCAGGCGCGTTCATGAACGTTTTACTCGAGAACCTGCAGAGCAACGTTCTTAACCGCAATGTCAAGATATCAATACTATCGTGCTTTGGTGACATCGCGCTTGCTATTGGACCTGCTTTTGATCCTTATTTGAATACGACTATGGATGTTCTGAGACAAGCGGGCTCTGTGCAACCTAACCCTGTGAGCTGGTTATGGATTTCTGAGCGTTTTCAGTCCTGACTTGTGCTCGTTAGCTTGACTTTGATCTCATGGACTATGTCGCTCAACTACGGGAAGGAATTCTAGAGGCATATACCGGCGTCGTTACTGGTTTCAAGAACACCGAGAAAGGTTTGCATTTTCCTTGTAAACTCATCTTACCGCTCACAATCGTCCCTAGCATCCGCACTACTCCCTCACGTGCCCAGCATCCTCGAGCTTGTCCACCAATGTCTAGCAGACGAGGAGAGATCCGACTCTGTCGTAAAACTCTCCTTTGGCCTCATCGGTGATCTCGCAGACTGTTTCCCCAACGGCCAGATCAAAGAACACCTGCTGGAGGAATGGATCGCACATGAATTCCGTAGTAAGCGCGGTATGCAGCAAGAAACGAAGAAGACGCTGCGGTGGGCTCGTGAAGTGAGTATTCTCATCTCATCTCTTCATCTCCAAGAATACTAACCTTCCGCCCAGATGATCAAACGCGCGACCGCATAGACACCTCTCCCACACTAATACACATCTCATTCCTTGCACGCGATCTATCTCTCATTCTCTCGTTTTCTCTCACTTTGTTTTCCTCATCCGTCAGTTCAATCGCCATCTGAAGGAGGCACATGGATATCATTTTTGCATCTGCATGTAATAGAAGACGGTCTTACTAGTGTTTTTGTTCTTTTTTACTCTCCAACGAACTCAAAAGCTCTTGTTGCTGGAGGTGTCGCAGGCAAGAGTGTGTCTACATAAGCGGTTTTGCGCCGTCGCCTTTGTATCCTTTATCGAATCCTCTTCCTATTCCACAATTAGTTAGTTATCGTTCCTTCGAGTAATCAGAATCAGGGGCATCGTTCATGAATCTTTGCGTAATACAAGATTGAATACAAGGAGTACATACATAGCGATAAGATCGAAAGAAAGTGACGACGACGATAAATGGTACACAAAACAAGTCTAAAGCGATCCAGAGAAATTAAATCAAAGTCTGCTTTCCAACAAAACAGTCTCCTTCCTCCATCCCAACGCACCACGCCCAAACGCAGCTTCAAGAGCCTCATCGATAGTCCTCACAAAGAAAAATTGCATCTCCCGACGGACTTCCAGAGCTACGTCATGTTCCACGTCTTTACGGTTCGCCCACGGTAGGATCACCTTGCGGATCTGTGCGCGGTGTGCACCGAGCACTTTCATTCGAATTCCACCTACGGGCGTCACGCGCCCGCGAAGTGTGATCTAGACAGAAATCATAATCAGAACGCACTTTATTGTGTATCAGGGCACGTACCTCTCCTGTCATAGCAATATCCTTCGGAACACACGCTCCGCTCAAAAGAGACACAAACGCGCATATCTAGTCACCCATCAATTCCCTCCCCCCAAAAACGCTACGAAAAACGCACCATAGCAATTCCTGCACTCGGCCCATCCTTCTTCTGCGCCCCAGCAGGCAAATGCAAATGCACATCAATCACATCCGGAACCTTGAGCGGATCAACCCCCCTCCCAGCCGTAATACCCAGCTCAAAAGCATGCGTCTTCACCCAACTCAACGCGATCTCCCCACTTTCCTTGATCACGTCCCCCAAGCTCCCGGTAAGCTTCAACCTCCCCGTACCTGGAAGAGCGGTGCTTTCGACGGGTAAGATACCCCCCTCTCCCATACCAGTGACTACGAGCCCGTATACGACGCCCCGTTTTTCTTCCCGGTCGCGTTCTTCGCCGTCCCACCGGGGTATACCAAGGATCTTTTCGAGTTCGTGGGGTTCTACAGTCGCTCGCCATTCTTTCCTGACACCATTCTCATTCGCGTTCGCATCCTGTTTCTCGTTCCCGTTCTCGTTCTGCTTCGCGTTCCCTTCCCCTCCCATCGTACCATTCCCCTTATCAAGCCACTCAGCCCATTCCACGGCCTTAAACCTGACAACAGCCCCAATCGCCCGCTCCAAACTCCTGACACCCGCTTCACGTGTATACATCGTAGCCACATGCAACAGTGCGTCATCGGTCAGCGTTAACTGAGAATCCGAAAGCCCATTGGCGCAGATTTGCTTTGGGAGGAGGAAACGTTTCGCGATGTGCATTTTCTCGTCGTAGGTGTATCCTTGGGGTGCGTTAGTTTTGATATGATGGTGACGAGGAGGGAAAGCTCACCTGATAATTCCACCACCTCGCATCGATCTAGCAAAGGCGCAGATATCGTGTCTATGGTATTGGATGTGCATATGAAAAGCACCTGACTGAGGTCAATAGGTACATTGATATAATGATCCTGCACCATCCACCCCAATAGTCAGTCAAATCCAGTACGGGTAATACCGACGCGAAGGAAACGCACATTAAACGAATGATTCTGTTCAGGATCAAGAACTTCGAGGAGAGCAGCAGCCGGATCACCATGGAAATTACTATGTCCTACTTTATCCACTTCGTCCCTGTTCAATTTCAACGTTGCAACCATCTTGCTGTAAATTCCAGAGAAGCTTACAATAAGATCACGGGATCGTTTCTGCCGGCTTTCCGGAGAGCTTGGACAATAGAGCCTGGGCCAGATGCCACGTAGGTTCTCCGATGTCCCCTGTCATTAAACTCAATTGCTGAGTAAGGTGAGATAAGGGGATACAGACCGGATCTCTGCTTCGTCCCGAACGCCGCCTAGTGATATGCGCTGGAACGGTCTTCCCAAGGCCTTTGCAATTGATTGTCCGAGGGAGGTCTTTCCTGTTCCAGGGGGACCGACGAACCTGTATACTGTTCAGCGATTATACACATGATATACAAGATGGACGCACAAGAGTATTGGTCCCTTTACGCCCTTGCTCTTCGTTGGCGGGGTGGGGGTAGCACCCGGGAAAGTATCCGTTGAGGGATTGTTCCCTTGAGCTTGAGTCTGAGCTGCATCTGCAATAGCGCGCAAACGCACGACTGCGAGGTATTCCATGAGTCTGCGTTTTATCTGGTCGAGGCCGTAATGGTCTGCGTCCAGTTGCGCGCTAACAGAGAGTGAGCAGAGAACGGGGGATGAGAGAGGAACTTACCGTGCTCTGGTGAGAAAACTGTGGTCCTTTAGAACGTCAAGGGGGGTAGTCGTTTTGTTTGATGGCCATGGCACGGACGTGAGCCATTCAAGCTGTACAATTCTGAGTATAGATTCTTGATATGTCGAGTGTACTCACGTATGAGCGAATGACACCATTCTCAACACTTCCCTGAGGAATCCTCTTCAATCTGCGCCACTCACGAATACCGACTTTGCGCTCCTCTGAACCAACGTCTAGAGCTTCAATCTTGCGGCGTAAATCAGCAAGGTCATCTGCATCTGCCTGATCGTCGTCGTCTAACTCGCTTGTAGCTCCTCCTGTACCGAACCCAGTACCAACACTAGCAGGAGAGCTTTGTAAACTTTGAAGCTCGCGTTGAATTGCTGCTAATTGCTGACGGAGAAAGTATTCCTTCTGCTGACGGGAGAAAGACTCGTCTACGGCTGATGCGATCTTCTTTGATACTTCCTGAATGGAAGACTGTTTGACGAAGAGTTCCGTAGCGCGACGGAGACGGTCTTCTACGTCTGTAGCAGCGAGGAATGCTGAACAGAAGAATTAATAAATGGATATAAGAAATGAAACATACTGACCGAGTTTGTCTGGGTATTGAGATGACACAGCAGCTACGAGGACGTCTGCCATCCAAGTAGCGCGTTGTTCTGAAATGTCCTCTACTATTGCAGCTACTCTTAACCAGTCGTCTTTGCGTTGTGGCTGAGGAGAGTCCTTTGCGAGACGATCGAGGAGTAAGAGAGCAGCATGTTTGAATGCTTCGACTGTGTCTCTTGACGGTATTCCCTCAGAAGAAGGATAGACGACATTATGAACAGGAAGAGTTTCTGATCGGTCTATCTGAATTGGAGTAGGGAAACGAATTCTTTGTATGCCGTGGAGGGAAAGTAGATATGGCTGAGTGGGAGAAGATTGATTTCTTGGTCTTACAAGACGGGCTATTCTTGCAGCAGTTCCGTATGTAACTTCGGAAGGCGAGTCAGGAGCTGGAAGTGGAATTGCAGCGAGAACTGCATCTGAATCATCCAAGAGCGAGAGAATGGCGTCAGCAAGTGAACGACTGATAGGGAGCGTGACTCGAGCAGTTGGTAGTAGAATTAATGGATGAGGAAGCAATAGAACTGGAAGTTTAGGTGATCCCATCACTGTCGTTGTCGTCGAGCTCAATGTCGGTTGTTGTCGAGCTCGTTGTCGTTGCCGGTGACCCGGTATTAAGTCCACTGTCCACAATTCACGTGATGTTTTACGCGGAAGTCATGTGATTACGCGTTCAAAATGAACCAAGTATTGTTCGAACTTGAATTGAACCATCGTGCAAGAAGCTCTCGTCGTCGTCGTATCGACCATGTGGTCGAAAATAAGCAACGCGCTCAAGCCAACCAAGGATATCGACCAAGATCAAACAACAGACGTTTTATCAAGAGTCTACGAGCAACATCCAAACCTATCCGTATTCCACGAAACTACCAAGAAACTTGGTCTACCCAAGAAAGTCAGATCACATCTTCACTTGAGATCAAACAGTCAGTATTTTTTTTTACTACATTGGCTCGTATTCTGACCATTTGAATAGGTTCGCAGGTGTCTCTCGCTCGAGGAAGTTCATCTGACACAGTTCGAGACTCATCTCGTCCCTCACTCGAAGGCAGCGTCAGGTCAATTCTCCGTGATCCAAAGACACCAGGAACTGGTCAAAACGTCCGTTTCTTTTCTCGAGATAACTACAAAGTCATCAGTCCAGACGCTTCAGCTTCCTCATCCGAACCATCTCCAATTTCGTTCGCAGAGCGTCTAGCACGAGTCGCTCGTCCTTCTGCAATGGAGGTATTCGCAGAAGCAGATACTTCCAATTTATTCAACTTGAGTCCTGGAAACGAAATACCACAAGGACTCAAAACACCAATGCTGGACACGGCCATCGAAATTCCAGAAGGTTCCCCTCAAGAAACCTCAACTCCCTTCAAAGGCCACCTAGAAGTACCCGTAGACCCTTCCTTCGCCTTGTCTCCCACAAGCTCTACCTTTTCAGCCGAAATAAGCATCCGACCCACTTCCCCTCCCCCACGAACCCGTCGCTCCCGCGCACTCAGCGACACAGTATTCCAAACAATGCTCAGAAAACACGCACCGGAGGCAGACATCAACGACACTTCAAACGCTTCACTCGTGCTCGTTGCAGAGCCACCAGACCCATTCCGCGCAAACGCAACAACCTACTATACCCCAGGAACAATGATCCCCCCTACCCCTCCCCAACCAACGCATTCCCGCACAGCTTCCAAAGAGGAAGACATCATCTGGAACCTTCGTACCCAACTAGCTCTCTCACAAGAACTCTGCGCGCAGTACGAGATCGACTTGGGAGCTAGAGATGAACTCGTTCAAGCTCTCACCCAACGCGCAGAAGTCGCCGAGAAGGAAAAAGAAAAGAGCAGGAACGTCTTACGCAGCTGGAAGAAGAAGGCAGGTGAACTCGAGCGCATGTGTCGCAACCTCGAAGAAGAAGTCGACACCTCTCGACAAGAAAGCCTCGAGCGCAGCGTCATGGACGAGGCAAGCGGTGAAGCCCTTCGTATGCTCCATCGCCAGATATCACAGCTCGAGCGCGACAAGGAGGCGCTGCAAGACAATGTGGATATCTCTCACCTACGCGATCAACTCCGCGAGAAAGACGCAGAGCTCGACAAACTGCGCGAGGAGATCAAGATCCGGGATGATGCAGAACGTGTGTTGCGTGATGGGATTCAGGAGGCTAGAGAACAGATGGATTACCTCACAACTAATTCTGTGCGGTCTTCGATGGCTGAGGAAGCTCTCATCTCAGCGAACAAGGAGGAACAAGAGAGGCATTCGACCATTGAACACGCATGGGCAGAGGAGCGAATGCGAATGGTCGATGCTCACGAGGCTCTCCAGACAGACAAGAACGCCCTCGCCGACGCTGTCCAGCGTATTTCTTCAGAGTTGGAGCGTGTCAACTCGGAACACGCTACCGCCATCGAAACCGCCGACCAGGACCTCGACGCAGCTCACCAAGAATCCGCAGAACTCCGCAACACCATCGAAGATCTCCAGAATGACAATGAGGCCCTCAAATCCGAACTCGAAGCCCTCGAAACCAAGCTCCTTAACATGGAAGAAGAATGGAGTGAAGGCGAGAACCAACGCGTCGAGCTCGAATCAGAGTTCCAGCGAGCCACCGAAGAGGTACGCCGTCCCCCTCTCCAATTGATCTCACTTACTAACATATCACAGCACGAAACCCACATTACATCCCTAACCGCCGAACTCACCTTCGCCAACGAAAACGTCTCCCGCCTTGAATCCAACATAAAAGAACGCGACGCCTCCATCTCAACCCTCACCGCCACTCTCCTCACACGTACAGACGAAGCCGAATCCCTCCGCGAAGAACTCACCACTCTTAATGTCGAGCATTCCCGCGCTTTCTCCTCCCAAACCCGTGCTCTCCAAGATCTCCAAACCCAAGAAAAAGACCTGCGCACGCAACTCGAAGTCGCAGTGCGGGAAAAGGCAGAGAGCGATATCATGTTGGGCATGAGTAAAGAACGCGTGGGGTCGTTGATGGATGAAGTTGCAAAGCTGAGGAGGACGGTGCATGAGATGCAGCAGGCGAGTGCTGCGCGTGACGTAACTATTGTGCAGTTGCGCAAGGAGCGGGAGAGGGATCGGGAGGATGTTAATGGGCTTAATATCGCTTTGGATTCGAAGCAGCAAGAACTTGAACTTGTGAGTCCCCCGTCAATTACCTTTGTTTCGTGTCTCATGTGATGTTAGATCAAGAGGAAGATTTCGTTGAAGAGTGTCGCGGCGTCAAGTACGCCAGTTTCAAGCAGGGCTGTAAGGCGTGAATCGATGGTTGGGACGCCTTCTTCATCCCGACCTCCTTCGTCCATGTCAGACGCATCGAAAGACGGGAAATCGGACACGCCTTCCGCATCCTCAGCGCCTCGCGCGAGCCTCAGCGCTCTCACCCGCAGCGTGCGTATCAACGCCACCGCCAACCCCCCTGGCAAAATGGGTCCTCCAGCTCCTAAAACCCGTTCATCACTCGCTATAACCACACCTCCCACCCGAGCATCCTTAACTTCATCTACTACATCTCGCGCACCTTCGTCCCTCGGCAAATCAAACACGACTCCGAGACCCAGTGGTCTTGGGATGGGTGTGCCGCGTAGGGTGTCGACAAGCTCTGTAGAGAGTAACTTGAAGACGCCTGTTGCATCTGGCGCGAGGAGGGTCAGCGTTAGTTCGAGCGTGCCGAGTGAGGTTGATGAGAAGGAGAATGTGACGGTGACTGTGAGCGCTAGAGGGGTGAAGACGCCGAGAAGGGCTGTGCCTGCTTAGACTCACTGCACCGACACAGCATCATCATCGTTCGGCTTCAAGTTTCGACACGACGTCGATGCAGACCCAGCAGAGGGTTGTATTAATTTAGACCTCACTCTGCCTAGTCCCGGCATATCACTAATCCCCGCCCGCATATATTCATTCCCCTCAATTTCTCGCTCGCTCTCGGACACATCTGCTTTATGCATATTTTCTTGATACACAGTACTGATCCGACGTACAACATCGCAGTGTCACATTTCAAATCTCAAAGTCGAAGACGATACCCCTCCCTCACGCATCTGCACTGTTTTATGCCATGGTACCGCAGCATTATTGCATCGAATATTTTGTATGCATCCTATCTCTCATATTTTTATCTATTTTCCTTTCATACCATTATTTCTCTCTTACTTTTATTTCCCTCTCGTACCTTTATTTTCCATTTCGTTCTGATTTATGGCGATCTGTATGCTGTATGCTGTGCCTGTTATTGTCTGGCTGTGTGCTTTGTAGTTGATATATCTATGCATCGATGATTTGTGGTTTTTCTTTGCTCGTAAGGTGTAAAGAAACAACCGTGACTATCTTTTCGTTCGAACAAGATTAGCCACTGGCTCGAGGATGTACAGTTTACTGCGCAAAACTAATTCAAATTGAAGCTTTCATTTGAACCAAGTACATTATGGGAAGTTCAAGGACGAGTCAAAGTCCTCCGTGCTCTACACGATGAACACCGAACGTGGGTTACATACAACTTGATGAACTTGGCAGGCACGAGTTCCTACTCCTTGTCACTCCTCGCTGTCAGCGCTAATACTTTTCATGAGACGTCATGCGAACTGTTTCTATGCAAACTACGTAGGACACGGGTGGTGAATATTTGAATCTGTGATTGATGTGGCACGGTGATTGCATCATTGGCGCATCCCTCAAGGCCATCTACTTCACATCGGATCCGACTTTCACAAGGAGTCAGGTGTTGCATCGCAACGCAAGCTGGCGAGTGTCCTGCAATTGCGTCCCGACGCGGGTTACATGACCGTCGTGTGTCCCGCTTCCGCTCGTGATAACTTTTGAATGAAATGCGGGTAATTGTGTCAACGAGTCAACAACTCGCCCTACGCACAGAGATATTTGGTATGGACTTCATTTCACCCGATTTCTTACCTATAAGTATGGTGAGGCTTGCCGGTTGGTATGGCATCTTTGTGATCTTGCCTGTCCTTTCTCTTGGTGTCTCTGCCTAGTACTCAACATGAACACACTAATATCTGTCCTTTACCTTGGTCTCATAGGCCTCGTTACTGCCCTTCGTCCGTCACTCATTGCAAGGGAAGATGGTTCATCTTCCACCTCTTGCCTTTCGCTCCGAAACAGCTGTAATGCGACCACAGTTGATCTGAGCAACTTTTACAACTACACGTCATGTTTCCTCCTGACTGCATGCTCATCAGGCATAGAGAACCCTGCTGAAGTCCTCGACGCATCCAAAGCCCCTGTGACCCAACCCCGGCTGACTGAATCTGTTCGAATACAACTTATTATTCGTGTTCTTTGCTGATTGGTAGTACTGCAGGTCTTCTATGCCATGTCAAAAGGGAATTCGTACATGACGCAACAAAACTACATTGATGCGTACTATAGTCAGATTTCCATCACTCCTAACGGCACCTACCCTGACGAGTAAGTCTCCCTACAACTGATACCAGGGTTCGAATTATTAACGATTTTATTTGTAGTGTCAGTGATATTGTCGATCAATGGATGACCATCGCTGCTTGGACCGGTTTATGCGCCACTGGAAACATTCCTTACACAAACCTTGCTGTGTGTACTCGTTGCTTTTGGACAATAACATCTCTCCTTACATGTCTTCCAGGACTGGCTTGAGTATTCATCTGTCCCTAGAGTATGCCCCGCAGTGGAATCGTGCAACGCTACCATAGCGGCGTCATCCATCCCATGTGTCTCTCAACCGATAACAGACAATGGTTCATGTGCTGAAATGGTCGCCCAGTGTCAATTTTGGGTCACCCAGGGCCTCTTCCAAAATGAATACTGTGTTCTCGCGAGTTTCTGCTATGCGTGGAGCGACACTGATGTTCTCCTGCAAAATGAATACCCGTCCTATATCTCCCCAACGCCCAAGACTAGTCAAGAGGCGACGCTTTCCGAAGCAGTATTCTATAATATGACGGGTGGAGCAGTGTTGATGACTGAACAGAACGCGGTTGATGCATACTATGCAGGCTTGGTATGTTGTTCTCTGAGCGGTAGTGTCAATTTGACGAGCCTTCACAGACAGGCACATGGAAATTGCTTCGGTGGACCTTTTGGCGCAGAGACGGCCCAGAAAACCAACTAACAGTGGGCCTTATCCTACCGCGTGAGTTATCCCGAGATCTCTAGACAATATGACTCAGAATATATTTTCATTTTCAAGCGTTGATTATGTCGTTGATTTCTGGGGTGTCATCAGCGCATGGACCGGTTTTTGCGATACACGCGCTATCCCGTACGCAAACCTAGCAAATTATCTCTCCTATGCCGCCACCAGTGGCTATCATCCAACTTGTTAGGGGGAAATCGTGTCCTAATACGGACTCTGACCCGCGCATACAAAAATTTATTTCGAACATTGTGATATTCTGTCTTTCCAGATAACATTGAGTCGTACCTAATCTACATTAAGTTTGAACGATAGGACAGTCCCTCACTCTCCAGGTCATACTTATTACTGTATCACGAGAGTGTTGTTTAAAATTCATTCGAGTTGATCTTTGGGTAATTGTTTACCATCTTCTTTGCTCGAGAATTATCTTTGTGGGTCAGCCGACTACCAATCAAATACGTATATGGAGTAAAACGTCTCTAGCTTGAGGCGAGCAGCCCAAGAGTGCCCATCACGGTTGCGTGCGTTCCAGCATAGAATGCATAGTAACTCGACTTTGGGATTGCAATGAGCGATGCACAGGAAAATAATCCTCATGCTGAAGCGTCCCTGACGTGCGCGCCTGCCACTTCTCCCGTGACATGCGGTGGTTAATTTTTATGGTCATGTCTCACTCGCTCGTCATCAGCCGAAGACAAGTAACTCATGACTATATTCCAGCTACTGTCGTTCGCACAACCAACCACATCAGAACGGACCAACCCGTCAGGGAGACCTTACCCGCTCGGCGCTTGGCATGTTTAGTTTGAATCTATTATAACTGGTCTTAGTCAAGTGGTTAATTAACATGATTCGAAGTCTGTTCCTTGCAGGATGGTACAGGTTCAAAACCTGGCGACCGTAGTTTTTCCATGGCGTAGCTCGGGCATGAGCTCATGGAGATGCCTTCGAACGTCAACCATAAGACTCATGGCCAAGTGGTCAACAGATTCGAAATCCGTTCCTCTTAGATGGTGCAGGTTCAAAACCTGCTGATGATAGCTTTTTTCTATGATCGCATCTTGGGCATGAGCTCATGGAGAGGTCTTCGAATGTCAACCATAAGACTTGTTACCAAGTAGTCGACAGATTCAAAATCTGTTCCTCCTGGATGGTGAAGGTTCGAAACCTGCCAATGTTAGTTTTTATCTATGGTTGCACCGCCCGGGTATGAGCTCATGGAGAGGTCTTCGAATCGCCCCTATAAGACTCATGAGCAAGTGGTTGACAGATTCGAAATCTGTTAACTCTTGGATGGTGCAGGTTCGAAACCCACCGACAATAGTTTTTCTGTATGATCGCACCTCGGGAATGAACTCATGGAGAGGTCTCCAGACGCTTCACCACAAGACTCATGACCAAGTGGTTAACGGACTCGAAATCTGTTCCTCTTGGATGGTGCAGGTTCGAAACCTACCGACAATAGGTTTTTATCTATGATTGCACCTTGGGCATGAGCTCGTAGAGAGGTCTTCGAATGTCAACCATAAGTCTCGTAGCCAAGTAGTCCACAGATTCGAAATCTGTTCCTCCTGGATGGTGAAGGTTCGAAACCTCTGACAGCAGTCTTTTTCACCTTAGACATTTCATGGTAGTTTCCTCGAAGGTCCATCTCAGCCGGTCGTGACTGCGTGGTACCATGTAATAGATTCGAAACTTGCATGTTTGAAATCCGCCTATGACATTCATTTTATTCGACACCAGGGCTCGAAATCTTCTGAGATCCCTGTTCATGACAAGGAATTAATCCACGATCATTGGCCTCCTTGTTCAAATACCCGAATGGGTTTGGTGTCTAGCAGGATAAAACACGCTGCTTCTTCCGCCATTCCAGTGGAGCTCTGTGGTTTCAAGCACAGTCCAGGTGAGCTTGCTGGAGGGATTGTGGGTAGTCTAGCCTACGTACGTACATGTACTGTGCATCTTTATGCTGCTTTCACAGCATCAAATCGTATCACATTAGATGCACATATATGAGGCCTTTTGCTCCGATCCTTCAAAGTCATAGCCAGGATACTTCAAGCCCGTTTTCAGGAGCGCCTTTGTCGACGTTTTGAATCCTGTGCACCTGGGTCCAACTTATATCATCAAACCTTTAAAAACACGTACCTCGTGCATCCGCGTGCGTCTCGTGTGGTTCTCGTGTGCCAGGGTACAAACTTCAACTTGACACCCACCAATCGCCTGCGTCCGCTGGAGCCCTATTACTGATGGAACAACTATGATTACAACTTGGTGTGAGGTCATGCATCATGTCTCGGACCCTGGGCTCTTTGTCGTCCGTCGACTTGTCATCTCGCGCGATAAGGCCATGGCTATCAGAGTCAACCTAGTTCACACTGGCATTACAGCTTTGAGAGTAATAAATAGTGACATGACTCATTGTTTCTTCAAACTTTCAGCTTGAGCCCCTGTAGCACCCATAAGCAGCGTCGCAGCTCAGCCCCCCATCTCACGCGCATACCTTAATCCGGACCTTGAGCTTATGCGCTTAAGTCCCAATAGGCCCTACTCCAAGGCCCGGCCAGGCGACACGGGAAAGAGAGCAAGATATTCATGTCCTTCAAGAAGTTCACCCAAGCACCATTTACCTTTCGCCTTGAATTGTTTCAACGCCTTCGACGGTTCCGCATGATCAACATAAAACTCCGTGAATGCGGATGAAACAGCCCCAGTGTCTGAGTTCTCCTGGAAGAGGTCACCACGAAGTTGCGCGCTCTTGATATAGTCGACGGGGGAGGCCTCCAGAACTTTCGTCGCATGTTCACGAATAAAAGACAAGTCGACTGCATGCACGTCAACATCTTGAGTTAGTGTTAGTTATGATAACTGATTCGATGTAGATAGACTCGGACTTAAACATACTGGAATATTTTGCTAAAGCAGTGCACGCAGCGGGATGAGATGAAACAAGGCCGACGACAGTAACTCTTTGAAACAAGGGGTGAAGCTTGAGGGTTTGCAACAGCTGAGTTGCGATGTATCGTCTACGAAGACTCCTGTCAACAACGAGCTGAGTGATCCACCCGACCACACCTATGACGATTTGAACTTTCGACAACATCATAATAATGCACATATACGTACCTCCTTCAAAAGACCAGACACTAGCGAAGGCATGTCCGACAAGTTTCTCATGGTGAAAACACGTCACAAGGACAGTGTGATCTGGAATGGATACAGATTGACTTCGCAACTTGCTATCAGTCATCTTGACTGGTTGACCTGAGAAAATGAATTAAGCAAAGTAACAGAGTATTCAACACGGGTGAGAGCTGACCAGGCTTGATGTACTTCGAGATACTGGTTGCATTTTCTCCCCAAATTCCGTAGTTGGTACTGAAGAGTTGCGCGCACGATTTCATGAGATCGTCGGAAATCGCAGTACCTGATATAGCATTATAAGTAATGGATGTACTGGAGGCAGGAGTAGGAAAAAGTTGAGTTACGGACATTGGAAGACGAAGGAAAGTTCTTCTATGTAGTGCTACTTATAGCTGCCTGTGTAAGCCTACATAATAAGCCAGGCCTTTGCCTCATTGCTTGGACTCAAAGCGCATCAAATTTTGCTGCATGCCGCGCACTTAGTAATAATTAAGCCACGTTTAGATCGCTCTCAGGCCTAGGCTGGCACCCAGGTCTGATTACAACTTTAAGTGAAGTACTGTCGCATGCATGATAGGGGCGTGTCATAAATTTCGGTATTTGCCGAAGTCACCTCCAAGTGCCGCGCGCAGTGGCAATCACTTGACAAGTTGATATTATATAACTGGTCGGCGAGCCGATCAGGATGTCGCTCTCGTATACTCATCTTTGGAAATGCAAAGCCACTAGATATATTTTACAATTATCTGCGAGTCCACAACCAGAGCCATCGACTTCAACCGCAGGTCTCACCGTCTATAATACCACAGAGTCTTCTTCAAAGAAAGCCCGCCATCCTTGCACGTATTCTGGATACACATAACCCTACTCAAAAGCTTGTAGGCTTACTAGGGCTAGCAGAGCACATAAGGTCCCATACAGGAGAGGTGACGCGGCAATTTTTTTGACGCCTATTGTGTGCTAATCAACTCAAACAGCGCCCCTGCATCTGCACGACTTGTCAAAAGTCTTATCTGCGCTAATCCCATCTTCATGTTCAAGCACACGCAAAAAGTCATCTTCCGAGTCAGAACGCCCTTATGTGTGTATGGAATCAGCAACCTGCCAGAAACAGTTCCGGACCTTCCAACATCTCTACGTGCACAAGAATACGTACAGCGGGGGTAAACCGTATGCTGCGTGTGCTATCTCCACCATCCAAGTCATCTACTCTAATTTTGTCTTCTCAATGTACAGCAGAAGGTTGCGATGTGGCGTTTGCCAAGTACTATCAACTGCGATCTCTCATCTGCCAAGCACACGCACCCCCAGCTACGAAACCTTACATGCGCACACACCCAGAGTGCACCAAATCGTTCGATACGAACTAAGAGCTTAAAGGTCACGTCAAGACTCATGACGGTTCGTGCACCTTTTAGGTCCGCGTGCATGATAATTCATCATTCACGTTCCACGTGTGCACACCCAAACTGCTTACCTTCATCTAACACTGACCCTACATATTACCCGACATGGACATCCCTCCAAGCTCATATACGCGAGGCCCACCCTCTGACATGCATGCATCCCTCATGCAACGGACGAACCTTCGCTTCCCAACACAATCTACGTGCTTATCAGAGATTATACGAACGACATGAATTAGAAGCCGTCCTCGCAGACTTAGAACCATCAGAAGCAACAGACTTGCCTCGCAAACGTAGACGCGGCGCAGAAGTGGGTAGAGACTGGAAATGCGACAAACGCGAAAAAGAATTGAAATCTGTACGATTGTCGACGGATATTTCTTTTCGATCAATTCTAACGCCATGCACAATGAAAGCCCTCACGATGCATAACAATGTAATTCATCTGGGCCACAGAAATCACTGGCATGTCTGCATACATTGACATTGCTCCAGTGCCTTTGGCTACAAAAAACTCGAAAGGTATCTGGCCAAGACCCATAGCACAAGGAGCGATCAATCTGTCACAAATCCGTCCGAGTCAGACGGCCCTACAACCACCGACACTGATACTGACTGTCCCGACAACAAACCGGCAACTCGGCAGCGCACTTGAGCATCGATTGCATCACCGGATATACTTATTCCCTCCGCAGTCGTATGCCAACGTCAAAACCCGTACGGTGTCCATTCCCCAACGTCGAGGACCTACTGTTATTATCTCCAGAAACTCCGCTTTCCGGTATTTCAGCGTACTGCGATCATATTTTAACTCGCGCATATGATCTTTGTCGGCATTTGAAGGCCGAGCGTGGACTCGTCGGGGACAAGAGCAAGGTAGACTCTTGGGCAAGATCGCATAGAGGCAGCGCTTAGAGATCTTGATATCTGTCTGTTACGAGAGGAGTCTACGGTGTTGTTTAGGTTTTCAATGTTTTCATTTCATACCCTTCTTGATGTGGGAAGCTGATATGTGTTTTTTCTCGAGTCTGGGAAATAGAAAGAGATGGAGGGTAGGGATGGTGTAAATGCATGCAAAGATAGTGTTTGTGATGCGTCTATACCATTCCTATCCTGACATCGACCATATGCATTTCCTGGATCTATCTCAAGTATCTGTATCATCGATCTTGTGCTAATTAATATTATTGTCGCTTAGGTTTACTCCACCTGAACGTTGGCCGAAAGCCTTCAGGGCGCGAAATGAGGAGACTAACAGGCTCGGATTTCTTTCGATAGCATTCAACGATTTCATGGTGTATTGTCACCACGAGATGGTTTTTCGAGGGCATACAGGAGGTGAGTCCTCAGTCCTGCCCCAAGTCCTGTTTAGCTTTACCACTTCGCAGAACATCATTCTGAAATGTTGTTCGAGAGATAAGATGTCGCCTCAAGAAATTGGCTTCGAAAATACTTACGAATGAAGCTGAATTCAGAAAGCTGGCAGCTTGAAACCCTTCACTACCATCGTGTTGGATACCGTGAATCCGTTGTTGTGGCTGGGTGAGCTCCCCTATTGTTTTCTGGCGTCACTCCTGGACACTGAGTGCTCCTCAGGCTACATCACCAACATCGATTGCCACGTTACGTGCAGAGATTCTACAGTCCATCTTTATATCCCTCGCAGTGTAGAACATTATTCGTGCTCAGAGGGTGTAGTTCATCATCGTTGGTGACACGCCCTTTAATCATTGCATACATTCAGATCTACAAATACTTCCAGCCGGCTAGCGCTAGCCAGGACCGCTATGTCTGGAGTACAATTTATAAGTCTTCCAAGCTACTTCGTCCTCCTGATCCTTTTCCCGAACAAACCGCGCTTCATCTCGTAAATTCGTTGACCCAAAGTACTAAGCTATGAGCGAACTGGGCATCGTCATCCCAAGTGACAAGTAATGCCACTCGGGACCGATCACCTCCACTATCATTGGTACTCCCCTCTTCATGAATCGCTGGCTTTTACTCGCAACGTCGAGCCAATTCAGCTGCTATGACGTGGATTCAGAAAACAGTAATCCTCCAGTAAACCAGTGGCTTTCATCCGGAATCACCCGTACTGCTCGTGTTCTCTAGCCACATCCTATTGGTGACGGTGCCGCTACTTGACACGTGTTATGTGTCCATCTTCAATGCTTTTCAGCCCTCTTCAGACGAAGATATGGATCATGGAGCCTCAACTCTTCGGAACGCACAAGAATATTTGCAAATGTTACGCTTCGGAATGGCGCCTGTATCCGTGAATCAGTCACAGGTGCCAACGACTGGAAGCACGTCATTAATAGACCCTGATCAACTATGGTTTGATGTCGTTCGCCTTGAGCTTACTACTGATGCATGATGGCCGTATCCTCATGCCGAAATGTCGGAAGCTGATTGTGTACGATGTCCACCTCCATTGTATCCATGGTTGTGGTAGAGGTTCACTGATCAACTTTTGGCAGAAAAAGATCTCGCACTTTCAATTATGACGCTGATTAGAATTTAGCCGGTAACAATATCTGATATCGACGCACCGTCCGACACAGCGTTTCTTGGTTTCATGGGATAAGAGGTAGGATCTTCACTGCAGGTCGTATTTGCAGGACAATGCTCGTGGCAGTAAACTTCGTTTAGTATGTCTGATTCAGGCAATGTAGGAGTTGTAGCAGGAGGAATTCCTTGCGCACATACATAGTCACACATAGTCACTACATCCGAATCGAACGGATATTCGACGACCTTTTTTTTCGCGAGATAGTATGCATTAGCTAGCATGCCACGAGAGGAACTGTAAAATTACATAGTGTACAGACTCCAAAGATGTTCCCGTTCCCCTATTGGTTTTTCAACTTGGAGATGGAAAAAAAATACAAATACGCCGTATGGTACTGTAAATATTTGGGTTTCTTGACAGCAAGAAATCCATGCGTGAGATAACAAGACGTGGTATAAAACTGTGGCAGCTTCAGAATGATTACTGATATGACCCAGGAATTCGGAGGTGATGTTCCTAAAAGCACATGTCAGATTGCGAGTCTGGGAAACCTATGGGGAACACAAGCACCTTTGCAAGTTTCTCGCCGTCGGACAAAATAGTGAGGCAAGACGGCAAATTCTTCCAACACCACTGCCTTTCGAGCCAGGAGACAAGATTGCGATTCCAGAAAGACCGAGATATATGGGTGAGCCTCTCATCCCATGGTTTCGGAGTTCGCGATAGATGAACGGCCCAATTTTGACATGCGTATTTGAGGGCACCCGAAGCCGATTGACTTTGTTTCCGTGCTTCGTCTGCGAAACTCGAAAGGGCTTTCATAGCATAGATGATCTCCATGTCTGGTGACGCCGTGGTGGAATGATCCTGGTGCCTTAATGCCAGAAACACTGGGAACATCAAGAAATCCGGCAGGGCCTTGAAGAGCTGGATTGCTTGAAAAGCTGGCTGCAAAGACGATTCTGGAGCGATTAGGTACTCTCTGATTGCCTCGGAAGTACTCGAGAATTCTTCCATGGTCCCCCAGACAGTGGTCAACCGCCATGCTTTACCACGAGGTGTCCGCAAACCAGTCTCGCCCATCCTGGTTCTGCAACCAGTCTCGCCCGCCGTGGGTATGCAGCCAGTCTCGTCCACCTTCGTCCTGTAGCCAGTCTCGCCCGTTCTCGGCCTGCAACCAATCTCGCCCGTTATCTGTCTGCAACCAGCCTCGCCCGCGTGGGGCTTGCAACCAGTGACTCACATCCAGAGCATTCAACCAACCTCCCACGAGTGGGGTCTGATGCCTGGGGGATGGCGCCAAGGATAGCTGGGGTGCATTAAGGGCCTGCAGCCAGTCTTGCCTAGTTTCTGTCAGCAGCCAGTTTTTCCCGGCCTCTGTCTGCAGCCACTCTTCCCCGGCCGTGGTTTGCAGCCAGTCTCGCCCAGCTATTCTCCACAACCACTCTTTCCTACCATCAGTCTGCAACCAGTCTTGCCCAGACTTGGTCCACAACCACTCTTTCCCACCGTAAGTCTGCAGCCAGTTTCGTCCGGTCGGGGTCCGCAGCCAGTCTTGTGCGGTTGGGGTCTGCAGCCAGTCTTGCCCAGCCGTGGTGTGCAGCCATTCTTGCCCAGCCTTTGTCCACAACCACTCTGTCCCACGATAAGTCCGCAACCAGTCTCGCCCCGCCGTGGTCTGCAGCCCACTCTTGCCCGGCCGTGGTCTTCAGCCAGTCTCCCCCAGCATTTGTCCACAACCACCTTTTCCTACCATCAGTCTGCAGCCAGTCTTTTCCAGCATTTGTGCACAACCATACTTTCCCATCATAAGTCTGCAGCCAGTCTCGCCCGGCCATGGTTTGCAGCCAGTCTCGCCCGGCCGTGGTCTGCAGCCACTCTTGCCCAGCCGTGGTCTTCAGCCAGTCTCGCCCGGCCGTGGTCTGCAGCCACTCTTGCCCGACTGTGGTCTTCAGCCAGTCCTCCCCAGCCTTTGTCCACAACCACTCTTTACCACTGTAAGTCTGGAGCCAGTCTTGCCCAGCCGTGGCCTGGAGCCAGTCTCGCCCGGCCTCTGTCTGCAGCCAATCATGCGCGCTCTGGGTCCGCAACCACTCTTCCTTACCGTCAGTCTGCAACCAGTCTCGCCCGGCCGTTGTCTGCAGCCAGTCTCTCCCAGCCTCTATCAGTAACCAATCATGCGCGCCCTGGGTACGCAACCACTCTTTCCCCCCGTCGGTCAGCAACCAGTCCATCCCTCCCTGGGTCAGCAGCCAGTCCTTCACTCCTTCGGTCTGCAGCCAGGCACACCCATCCGGGGTATCTAGCCAGAACAGTAACTCTGAACGGTGATTTCCCCGAAGCCATAACAAAGTTATAAGCACTTGCATTGGCTCTGGTGGTTGGACCATGAAGGACAACGAGTGTTTTAAATTCTGGGGATCCTGGGGTTGCATAGCCTGGCTATACTTCTTCAATTCTGAGAGCGCATCCAGGAGGGCCGTACCTTCTGGAATCTCGCGCACCATCAAGTGGAGGGAGGAAAGTGCGAGTAGGGAGTGTGGTGATGTGGTGCATTGTACTTGGCGGAGGCAGCAGTTTGAGCGGCGGGAGATATAGTCGCGAACGGACGAGTGATAGATATTCACGGGGAGACTGCTGTCGGTAGGAAGATCTACTACAGACCGTAGCTGCACCAGCACTTTCTCGACATTCCTGCCCTGACCGGGGCCGAGAAGTTCCGATATTTGTGAGATCGGCAGAGGATCTGCAAGGACAGCAACAATGGACAAGTGCATGTATGCCAACGTCGGGTTAGCGCATGTAGAGAGGATAAAGTCGTATAACCTGTACACCTCCGTTCCTGGAAGCAGTTGACTCGTCAATTCGAGCATGAGTTCAAGCTGATTGCGGGGATCGTTGCGTTGATCATCGATAAACTTCATCATTGTAGTTGCCACGATGAAACGTCTGCCCGCTCGGTTCGCTAGCCGTTCAAGTTGAGCCTTTGTTGGTTTAGCGAAGCCGCAGTTTTCTGAAGGAATCCTCCAAGAAACAATAGATGTCTTCATCGACATCTGCGCCATCAAGCGAGATGGTAGTAGCAACACCCTCGCCAGAAATGTTCACTGGTATCTCGCACACCAGCGGGCGCACATGTTCGTTTTGCATGACTTCACGAATATGCCCTTCCGAGCGACTTGTGACTAGAATGTGAGTCACGGGCAGTTCAGGATCGCGAAGAGCTTGAGCGAGCAGGGATATGAGTTCAGCGAGCTCGCTTTCGGATTTGTCTTCATCAAAGGACTCGAATGCGGGTTGATCGGGGGTTTCAGATGTGCATTCATCAAGGGCATCGATAACGAACGTCAAAGGCGGACTGCCGCACTCGCGTAGTCTACCTTGAAGCTTCCTGGGTGGTCGGAGAAACAAGCCTTCCATCTGATCACGAACAGACTTGTCGGGGTCTAGAAGGGCAGGGTTCTCGAAGATAGCTCTATTCACATGCGTCCTGACGCTGGGGAAATTGCTGGCCAGCTGGTAGGCAAGCGTCGCAAAGAAATAACCGGTCGTGCGCCGTCTCGTGTGCTTGCGGGAAAAAAAAAATGTCCCGGGGAGTCGCGTCTCTATATGCGTCTCCTCTGTCACTTTCAGACTTCTCATCCTCTCAGCTACAGTGAATGCGACAGCAGACTTTCCGACGCCCGCTGTGCCATGCAGCCAAATGATTTGATTGTTTTCTTTCTTGTCTAATAATCCGTAGATGTAGTTGAGAAGGGCCACCCGGGTGCCTTCCAAACATTTCGGATGGGGGTGACGTTCACGAGAGTCATGTTCAGCACCCTTGACAGCGATCTGCGACAATTTCTCCCAAGTTCCTTCAGACATATCTAATAACTGTTAATGAGATCAGACAACGAGAGGGGATAAGAGATGGATATACTGACATTGACTCTTGACAAGAGAATGGTGATAATTGCAATATAGATTGTGAGATGGGACGGAATAATTGAGGACGCTGATCTAAGGATCAAGGATGTGCAGCTTGGATGTTTTGAGGGCGAGTACCGGTAATGGAGTTGTGAAACGATGTTTTGGCAGGTTTTGGCGTAGTAAGTCTGTCCAACGGCGCAACAAAATGATCAAACTCTGCCACTTGCTGTAGAGCAATTGTGCTACTTATTTGAGATCGAATGGATGGATGGATGTTCCAGTGTTGTGGAAAACTCACTGGATGGTGGTGGAATACAGTTGAAACGTTGAAGCTTACATGACCTAGCGCTTGCCTGAGAGGGCACCCGGCGGCACTGCCGCCGCACAGGCCTTGCTCAGCGCCAATAAACTAAGAAGGAATCGCTGCAAAGCGCGGCGCGTGCTGCACTTATGTAACAGCCTGAGATCGAGACCTGCAGCAATTTGTTACAAGAAATTGATGCATCAAAAACCAATTGTATTAGCGAGTTCGAAGGGAATTTATGTAATTAATGTGTAATAGCTATGAATGCCGCGCAGCGGATGTCGATGATGACCAAGAATCTTGGACGGTTCGGACTTGAGATCATGCCATGAGCATTGTATCAATTAACTAGTAGCTAGTCAATATTCAATAGTAGCATGCCAATTAGCAAGCTGCTAATAAGCAAGGAGTTTTATCCCGAATCTCGTGAACGCTGGGTTTTACAGTCATGTTGCCCTCGGCGACCTGGAAAGATGGATCAGTACTAGCTTTGCGAACATACCATACCCTCTCCTCTTTCCCGCCTTCGTCAGCCCGTCGCTTGTTGGTGATATCCTGTAAAGGCATTGGATCTCGGCGTGCATCACCATCACCTGTCCAATCAAACTCGGAACACCAGACTTGGATGATATAGCCTAACTTCTGAAGCAGGATCCCTTCTATCCGAGTCCGCTTGTTTGTAATAATCAAAACCTACCTGCAAGAAACTATTACAAATCTTCATGAATGATACTGACCAAAGCGTTGCCGTGGTGCGGAGGCTACATACATCAAATTCAACGAGTTAGCTCATTGACTTGGAGTATATGTGATATCACGATACAGGTGAAGTACAGTAGCGGCAACTGGATCTACTATTTGTATCTTGAGCGTGAAGTGCAACAACTTGAAGGCATATTTGCTTTGTGAGACGTGACGATGCGCTGGAGCCTGGAGCCACTGGAACAGGGTCTATTAGTTCGTACCTGAAGGCCTGACACCCGACACCATCGATATCGTGGGTTTCGCAGATGGCTGAAATAGCATTCACATTCAAATCAGCGGATTGTTGTCCATTGACATTGGACGCCGGTAGCATGTATTCCAGATGTCGTGGGTGATAAGCATATCACCAGCATTGGTCTTGGGGTTGTTCTTTTACCTTCACCTGCGCATTTGAACAGTATCATGTCAAACTTCTCCGAGCTTCCTCAACCGTCGACTGAGAAGCTGACGGTCAGGAAAGCAGTTGTAGCCATCATGATCTGTGCTGGTATCTTTCTCCTGTAAGCCTGCAGACAGTAGAAGGAAAGGTATCGTATCAAACTGACCACCACTGCTTGGCAGTACTGAGATCATTTATGCTTTCAGGTCAATTGTTGATTTCTTGTTGACTATGATTGATCTAGACGTTGCGAGTCAGCGTTGCAGTCATTTTCATCCATCCTGGCTCAACCATTCCAGCACTGAAGCCATATACCAATTATGCCGCTTTCTGCACCCTCGGAACGAGAACAGTCATTTTCGTAGCCGCACTGCTCGTTGGATGCTATTGGTGCACTTTCGACTGGTGCCACCAAAGCTGGTGGGAAGCGGTGTCTCGGAGTGGAATTTGAAAGTGCAAGCACCCTTGGAGCCAAGTAACGAAAAACTAGGCAGGGCGTGGAGAATATAGTATGCATTATGCTGATCCGTAAGATTTAATGGTTGTCAAGCTGTTTGCGACTCACAGTTTCGGTGAGTTGTTCATGCTAAACCGAAGGAGCGGCTGCCCACGTTCTTCCGATTCCAGCTGGCATGGGCGCAATCAATGTTTGCAATGGATTGGGACTTCTCTTCCGCTCATGGAAAACACCTGATTCCACCGTGTCCGACTTGTTGACTGGCATTATTATCCCCATTAATATTGCCGCTTGGTCAGTCCGCATTGCCTATGTAGGAAGGTTACCAACACAAAGGGGCAACATGACTGTGGGCAACAGTCACCCTGGATTGTATAAGATTGCTCCAGGTAAATATAAGGTCGATGACGACACAGTTTAATGAAGTGGATATCGCATGCACGAGAAGCTGGGGATGGGGCAGCGCAGTGCTAGGTCTGCCTTGATACGAACAACATCCTATGGCCGCCAATCAGTACTCCTTGTCATCGAGACAATACAATGATTATCTTACCTCCATTCTGAGCACGCTATTGATAGGTACATAAGTATCGAAGGAGATATAAGGAGTAAGTTACATGGCAAACCTTCTTGGGTCGTTCTTGGGTCGCAATTCCCGCTGGACATGAATCGTTCCGCAGATCCGCCAGTATTGGATTTAATAACGTCCCAGCCCCGGACCGGATCTTTGTAAAACAACATCCAAACAACGTCTGTTGCTGCATCTGCATACTTGTCTTATGGGGCTGATGTCGGCAGCCGAATGCCATCCACTGATGCACCATTAAAACATTCTTGCACCTCCCCATGCAGATAGAGAGGGCTCTGAAGATAATGCACTGTGACTCAGGATCAATTCGCATCCAGTTATGAGCACCACGAGGCCGATCTAGTCTATCCTTGAGAAGGTATTAGGTCCTGCTGAGATGAGATGCATCAACTGTTTCCACGGTGCTGGTATGAATCGAAGAAGCATTGAGCTGATACTTCAGGAGCCAGTGAGCAAGCGGTAATTCAGTATTGCGTTAAAAATACAGCTACTAAGCGAACATACTCACATGGCGTACGGCTCTGTGGAAGACGCGGGAGTAGGAAAGGTAAGTAATAAATGTCTTCTATCCAAATCGGCGAGATCTGGCGATGAAAGACGGGATGACATGCCAGTGGTAACAGTCCATAATTCGAGAGCATTAGAAACTGATATGAGGGCTAAGACTTGGCCGTCTGCGTCGAGTGGAGTACAGCAAACGTACCGTGTATATAGTGTTTCACAGAGAAAGGACTCGGAGGATCCGTCGGGGGTCCACAGCAACTGTACTAATAAGTTACTGACCAGTGTACAATAGAGATCCCAATACTCGATGAGGGGCAATGGTCCAGCTGTGACGTTGGCATCTAAATCACTGCGCACTAAGGCGGGCGGGCCGCCAAAGTAGCGAAGATGAAAGCAAACATCGATGAAGCACGGGCTTAATGTATGGTGAAGTGGTATTGCTGCGTGCGTGAATGCCAAAGGTTGTATCGAATTGTAAAATCCATCGCTCGTGTCTCAGTTTTGGAGGTACGGGCTGGCGGAAGGAATCGACGAGGCTGTGAGTTTGGACAGTAAAATAAGTTTTGGCCCCACACAAAGTTGTTTGTCTGTGTTAGGATCTAAAGCTATCGGCTTCGGAACGTATGTAAGTTACTGCTACTTACTACTACTACCGTACGATTCAAAATCTGACTCAACTTTGACTCAAACTCAAATCACCGTGACTCATATTCAAAATTCTGAATCATTCTGTACAGCATCTCCTTTCCTACATATGCCGGACACGACCCCCTAGTCCCTGTCCATTATCACCTTCTGCATTTTGCAGACATATATCTAATATGTCAACTCACTTGCGCCCGGAGGATTCTCAACTCATCAATGATCTGCACCAGCTCTCAAAGAAGTCGCCCAAGCTTGTACGATCAACGGTGTACAGCGTGCCGTCAGATCCCTCCATCTCCGTTCGAAGCTGGAAGATGAACGAGTTCAAGTACTATGACATTCCATCGCCTTTTCCAACGCTAGCGAGAGGTCTGTTCAGCCGTGAACTTCCATGTGGGGATGACTCTAAGGGAGAGCAAAAGTACCAAATCGTAGCTCGAGGATACGATAAGTTTTTCAACATCGGAGAGGTCCCGTGGACCGATGTGAGTTGTCTTCATGACAAACTGCCTGACATCGCCTCATGGGAATTTGTTCGCAGTGGTCAACACTCTCCTTACATACAGGACCCACGTATACGCTGTCACTCAAATCTAATGGATGTATCATATTTGTCGCCCCCATTTCTCCTTCAAAGTTGATCGTCACGTCCAAGCATGCACTGGGTCCAATGCAAGGGGTCTCAGAAACACATTCCGAGGTCGGCCATCGGTGGCTCAAGAAGCACTTGGAAGAAAAGGGCAAAACTGAGGAACAACTGGCATCGAGATTATGGGAGAAGAACTGGACAGCAATCGCCGAGGTATGCAATCCATACAATGCAATCAAAAGTTCTAGAGCCAATTGTTACCCCACAGCTTTGCGACGACAGCTTTGAGGAGCACGTACTCCCTTATCCTACCGAGAAGTCAGGTCTACATCTCCACGGAATAAACGAAACTTCGAGGGAATTTCATACCATGCCTACGGAAACGGTTGACGCATTTGCAGAAGAATGGGGATTTATCAAGACGCCTGCCATCGCCCTGAACTCAATTCCAGAAGTAAAGTCCTTCACCGACGATATCGCAAAAACCGGGAAATGGAATGGCGAAGCACTCGAGGGATTTGTAGTCCGTACGCACATCATCGATCCAAAGCAGGGGTCTACCACTCGAAATACGCCTCCTCCTTACCCAACAGGATCCTCTTTCTTCTTCAAAGTAAAGTTCGATGAACCGTACATGATGTATCGCGACTGGCGGGAAGTCACTAAAACTTTGTTGTCGGCAAAAGGGCCACTCAACAACGTCAAACTGCCAAAGTCGAAGTTGAAGCGGAAGGAGACGCGCCTTTATGTCGAATGGGTAAAAAAGGAAATAAGACATAATCCTAGCGCATTTTCGGAGTATTCGAAAGGCAAAGGCATCATCGCTACTCGCGAGAGATTCTTGCAATGGATGGAGACCGACGAAGGGAAGAAGGGGTTAGTCGTGGAGAGTGAGGCGCCGCCAACCACAAAGGAGTTTGGGAAGACGATAATTTTACCTGTTGCCATTCCCGGGTGTGGTAAGCGCTCAAATTCTGTCTCGTGCCTTTCTTCACAGTTTCTGCTTCACAGGCAAGACGGCTGTTTCTATTGCGCTTGCTTCTCTATTCAATTTCGGACACACCCAGAGTGACGATGTACAAGCGAAAAAATCCGGCTCCGCGTTCATCAGGAATGTTGTCAATCTCTTGGAGGACTATGATGTTGTTATAGCCGACAAGTATGGATCATGCTCGATCTCGTGATTGCCCTTGTGCTAATCTGCTGCAGGAATAACCACCTCAGGCAACATCGTGACTCTCTACGCGAAGCCGGTGCCAAAATGGACCCCCCTGTTCGTCTCCTCGCGTTGAATTGGTCGCTCGATCGACCTCAAGCGACAATCCATCGGATATGCGGTGATAGAGTTTTTGCGCGTGGTGATAAGCACCAGACTCTTCGCGCTGATACCCTGGCCAAGGCGCATGAAGACGTCATATGGCAGTTTATCCGTTCTTCAGAGGAGCTTGCCGACCAAGAGGTAGACGTAAGCATAGAAATGGACATCGAAGATACCCTTGAGGAGGCCGTAGGCCGTGCAGTTGCTGCGTGCGTCAGTACCCTTGGTCTTCGGCAGCCAAGTGCAGAAGAGATCGACGAGGCCGTACGCAAGGCCCGTGATTACGTGCCTCAGACAAAGAAGCCTCAAGAAGAGAAGAAGAAAAAGAAAGATGAGCAATCCACGCCGCGCTACTTCGGACTCCTCCCCGAAGTCGATCTCATTGATGTCATCGGGAAAAAAATGGAAGACGCATCGGACGTACCAGAAAATGGAAAAGCGTTCTGGAATGCTCTTGTTGCCGGACATCGTGTTACCCTTGCGCCCCCATATCACTGTGGTGCACAACAAATCCCTCCCCTGATGCCATTGAACTTTGGGAGCGGTGCTCACAGCTCCATAGAATGGCACTTCCTCCCTCGTTCACCTTCACTCTCGGTCATTTGGTCTGGAATAAACGAATTATGGCCATCACCGTGGATGACTTCGACCTCGACGGCTCGCCAGACAATCCCTCTTCCGCAGGTCAGGAAGGTAGTGAGTTTGTGTCGAAACTGTCGGAGGAAGTCCGAAATTCTTTGCACGTAACGGTTGGAACAAGCGATCCTCAGGTAGCCCCTTTTGAAGCGAAGGCACTTGTGGAGGCGTGGCGTTTTGGGAAGAGATCAGGTATTGGCTCACTCGAACTCGATGGGCTGACAGCGCGGGGCAGAATGAAAGGACTTTTTAATTGAAGATGCTGTGGTCTTGTTTCTTTAAGTAACGGCTTCATGACCATAATATGACCAACGTACATCCCCTCTCATCAACCCGCCATCAATAAAACTGTATCAATACCAATAGCAAGTCAATAGTACACACAACTCAATGTCACTTTCTGGAGAAATCAAAACACTACGCGTGGGTTTTGGATGTTATTATTGGTCAGTGAATATCGCGCAAATGTGAATACTGAGGAAGTGCAGATCTCGCTCAATTCTCCCGATCGGTCTTACCCAAGTCTTATACTATCTCAATGTAACCTCATCAAAGAGTCTGCCCGCTTTCACATATGTAGAAGACCCTCAGGAAACAAAAACGCGCTGACAACCGACGTCAAAGCCCTCGGAGTCGCATGGAAGAAGAATGTTGTCAGAGTCGGCGAGGAGGCACGAATCCTTCTGTCTTTCTTTCTTTCATCCGAACCAAACCTATCCTATAAGGACGAGTCCCGCATCAACGAACTAACGAGCGCGCATTCATGAGAACATTGTCTCTCGTCTCAGACGAGTCATAGAAGAGTGCGAAGCCTTCGTTGTCTTCCTCCGCACGGAGGTGAAGCCAAATCTCTTTGCGAAGAAATCACCTCCCCGACAGTTGACCAGTCCCGTCTCAAATCCGCACGCCGCAGCTCGAAATTGCTCCTCGGGATCATGCAGAAATAGATAATAAGTCAAGCATAAGCAATGAGCGCGTGAGCTCTCTGACGAATGATATCTTCGGAGGACTGCATGATCAGTCTAGTCTCCCCTAGACAGACCATAGACGAAATATTTGCACATGGTCGTCTGTATATATAAAAAGTAGTAAGATCCTCACTTCACGAGCGCATTCCCCCTGCGAGATGTGTCAATGAGAGTTACCCGACGTCAATGTTGCACATACCTATTGACCATGGCTTGTTTGTGCATCAGCTCTTTGTCAGTAATAGCTTTGCTGTCTCCGTTGACAACAGCAATAATCTCTCGTGCTAAACGCTCCTCCACCGTCTTTCCACTCTTGTTTTTGCTGGCGGCTAATACAGCATGAACACCCGCCCTTATGCGCTGTTTTTCTGTAAGCGCGGCAGGTCTCACGACGTTCTTTCCTGAGCGCTTCTGTGATACGCACTTGACAGCGGGGGAAGCAGTGATGAGAGCATGACGGAGGATGGGTAGCGGCGGCGCGCGGGTAAGAGCGTGAATATAAAGGAGAGTGCGGGAGACGATGCGCTCTGCCCTTGCACGCTTTCCGTGGTTAAGCAGGGAAGATGCGAGGAAATGCAGAAGGGGGTCGGATACTGGCGGAATGAGCATTTGTGAAGCGTCTGGAGTTGAATTCTGAATTGGGGGCGCGGGGGGAGATAATATATCTGATAGTGATGAAGTCTTCAAGTCGAGGCTTGATGAAGACCCCATTAGAGAGTCAAGTAATGCTGCACTCTGGTTGAGTGTTCGTTCATCGGTAGTAGAGCTATTAGCACGGCGAGCAAGGACTGGGAGCGTGCATCTCAGTGCAACAATGGATGGAGGTATGCGTTGAGGACATGATAGAAACAAGTGCCTCGACGCGTTAAACGTTGCTGGGCGCATTGTCAACAACGATCACGAAGAGCCGAAAGCAAAGAATCTAACACAGATTTGACCGACGCAAACAAAGGGCTAGGCGCGGTATTTGCCGCGGCGTTCCAAATTTGAGTCGGGGGACGCTATCATGTACTGCAAGCACCCATCCCCGACTGTGGATTTTCACCCTGCATTTTATTCCCTCGCTAATGATATGTACATCGTGTGTGGATACTCCACGCTTTGTCGGCAGTAGAAATATAATTGATTAATGTTACGTGGAATACCAGACGGTACGTACTTTGCCCTCCTCTGGCGAGTCGGGGATACAGGTTGATTAGTCGGACTTCTCAAGCATTTGATACTGACGATGATAATGAACAATCACCGAGAATTTCAGAGATGAAAGTAGAAGCGCGAACGACATCCAACGTTATTACACCGAAAATCCTGATTACATGATGGAGTCGTATTATTGCTGGTCATGCTGTTCGTGGGGTGTACACTGCAACTACTGTACAATGATGAGACATGATCATCCTTCGGAGATGTTGGTTAGGTGCTGTCAGATAGTACACGAACCGTCGCATGCCAGCAGTGCTTCATATCCGCACCCAATAGTGACCATCTTCAGGATCATTTTCGCACTCCCAAGACTTGGTGCGGGTTCAAGTTCAAGTTACCCTTTCATTGGCATGGGCCAATTAAAAAGCCATTCACAACTTGGATGGGTGACCGTGACTTACAATGAATCCTTTCCAATCATTCTTTGCGTTCATGCCACAGACCATGCTACAATTACCTGACCTGCACATTCCTGACAACGCACAGCTTGTCCTCAGTGTTGGGGCTTGTCTTATTGTAGTAGGAGTAATTGTTCGGGCTCACCGTCATAAACCAGAGAGCAGCTTTCCTCTCCCACCTTCCCCTCCCACTTGGAGACTTGGGGGGCACTTCTTGCCGCGTCGCCAGTAAATTTTCGTATTCGACTTCTTGATTTTAAAATACTAATTGTTTTCGTCGCCGACAGTTCGTCCCTCACCATAGCGGAATGGATCGACGAGTACGGTCCTCTGATAACCATTCGGTCAAAACTTGAGAGGATCATTATCATCGGCCGTTACAAAGTCGGTCCCTACATACTGAGTTGTATTATCTTGGCTCAACGTTCTGTCGCAGGCCGCCGTGGATATTATGGAGAATCAGGGCAAATTGACAGCTGACCGTCCTCGCATGATTGCAGCTGGAGAAATGTTTGGCGGCGGGATGGGCATAGGATTTGCACACTGGGGGGACAGGTTCCGTCGTATGCGTAGGTTAGTAGTCCGCAATACTTCCCCCCGTCTGTCTTACTTTTCAATGTGGTGCAGAGCACTTCACACGCATCTCCAGCCTAAAGCGGCCGCGGCATATCAGCCCCTGCAGATGTCACACGTGAAGGATACAGTCCTTGGCATTCTCGATGATCCACACGGCGACTTCCAGAAGCATGTGATAACGTAAGAGTTTTCAGTTATATTATACTTTGCTTATAGGTGATTCTAAGTTATGCTGCGACGACAATCATGAAAATTGCTTATGGGAAAACTACGTCCACATCTGCGACTGATTCTTCAGTCCTTGAAATTCGACATTTCGTCAAGACAATTAGTGCGGTCGTGCGTCCTGGTGCTTACCTAGTCGACTCAATTCCGTGGCTCAAGCACCTTCCTTGGTATGGGCGAGACTTAAGACGGGGGTTTGAGAGGACCAAGAAACTCAACCTTGGTCAGCTAAACCGCGTGAGGGAGCAAATGGTATACATTTCCTTTTGAATCTTGACTTCATGTCTGAGTCGTTCCACAGCAGAACGACGTGGACATCGGCCCTTCGTTCATGAGATATATCCTAGAAAATCGCCATCTCTATGGTTTGTCAGACACTGAGATGGCGTTTCTCGGTGGTTCTTTTTTTGCAGCTGGATCCGAGACGGTGAGGTGTTGTTTTGTAGCCTCCGAAGATAGTACACGGCTGAAATCAGGCGAAAGACCTCTACGGCAATCTGCACGGTACTCATGGCAGCTGCATGTTTCCCTGGAGAGCAAGCTCAAGTTCAGGCCGAGCTCGATGCGGTCATTGGAAGGCACCGAGGTACCTTGTTTCCCTATTGCAGCGCTATGATTCATTTGCGTTAAAGCGCCCACCTTCGCCGACCAACAATCTCTTCCTCGTTTACAAGCATTCATCTCTGAGTCTTTGAGATGGAGACCGCCCTTGCCTACCGGTGGTGTGTATCTTGTTTTGATTTTGTGCCTAAATTTCACAACATTCACGCTACAGCGCTGGCTCACCGAACAACTCAGGACATAATTTGGGCAAGTGATCTTGATCTTGGGTCAACTTATTGCGCGAATGATGATCTGGCCTCTTAGGAAAACTATTGTATTCCAGCCGGGACCTCGATATTTGGCAATCATTGGTAAGCATCATGCTCCAAGAAAACTTACCAATGATTTAATGATCACTGCTTTAGGGCCATCTCTCGAGATCCAGACGCCTACCCGGAGCCCGACGCGTTCAAGCCTCAGCGCTGGATTGACGAGCAAGGTCGCCTGCGAGATGATTTAACATTCTTTCCCTACGGCTTTGGTCGGCGGTGAGTACCATCTTTCAGCATTCCTTCTTTGAATGACATTTCCTTTCAGCGTATGCCCCGGTCAACATGTCGCGCAAAGGTGAAGCCACTCTTCCACGCACATCATCTTCCGAGCTTACTTTGATCAAACTAGATCGGTATTCATCAACTCGCTCCTTATTTTTTGGGCTTTCCAGCTTACGTTGGATCCTACGAAACCATTGGATGACATGGGGCTGATGATCGGAGAGAAATCAGACAATCCGTGTACCATCAAGTTTGAGACGAGGATTCCGGTAACGGAGCTCAGGCTCATGATGCACAATTATCCCGACGAGAATGCACTTCGAACCAGTTCAGAATGAATGTCCTAATAATGTTAGTCTTGCCGCTATCACAGTTTGTTTCTGAATGTGGTTGATTCACCCGTGAAAGCTGCAAGACGGAAGGGGGGGGGGGGGGGGGGGGATGAGAATAAGAATAATCGTCACTTACAATACCAATTCACCGTGTATCCCTGTAGTTCTGACACTCCCGATGAGTTCGCACACACAAAATTGACCGTTCGCGAGGCTTCTTCAGCTGGTCCGGATAACATCAAATTAATGATCTTCGAGGCCTGTTGGGCTGATCTGGATGAATTGGCCGATTTTGACTTTGGGGCCAGGGGCGCTGTAAGACAAAAACCATCTATGGATCCCTGCAACCTCTCCGTTGATGCATTTGAATTTTTCTGGGCGCCTGCACTGATAATTTAACCCATACTGCGTTAAAATTATTATACCACATAAATACCCTAAAATGAATTCAATGCGCCAAGTCGAAAGCATCTCGAATATAAATCACGAATCAAGCCGGGATGACGCCCCACAACCTAAAGTCCCTACTGCTTGCGCCAACAGAAAACGAGATCTGGCCGTCAGGTTTGCGCCAGCCTTGAGCGACGACGTCCCAGATAGACAGGTCATAGCGCGAGAGTATGATCGAGACAGGTTTTCGTGTCGTTTGGTGCGATTTCAACATTTGTAAATCCCTTCAGAACTGAAGGAGGTTCGCAAGCGGAAGACGGGTGGTGGATGTAAAGTTGAGGAATCTATTCGAAGTTGAGCGCAAGGATAAGAGCGACTAAATCGGCAAGTTTCACGAACCTCAGTCCCAGACACACTTCCAGTGTTAGTGACCATGAAAGTGACCTGGAATGCGGGCTCGTGGAGCCTGGGAACAATATCAGCCCACGGATCCGTCACTGGTCGTGAAGATCTCACCAAAGCGCAGCAGAAGACCCTTCGGCGATGGGCGATGCCTCCCCGCCCTCCCACGCGATAATCAAATCTTCTTGATCAATGTTCGATGACTGAATAGCAGCCTACGCCAAGGGCGGAGTACGAGAACGTGGTGTAGCTCAAGCCGAAGCCAAACTCGAAACGCGGTGTGATATTCGCCTGCAGTTCCCCTTATTCAAAAACGTGAAAGCACAAAGCAAACTCGGAAATCTCACTTGATCAAAGTGGCGATAATCAATGAACAACCTACAAAGATCGTGAAATTAGCTTCAGCTTAAAGCGGCCTTGGTCAGGTGTACGTCACCCTCCGTATAATTAATTGTCAAAACCTCGCTTGCCGAACCATTAGTGACGAGTTGTGCGGGATAATCTGCGGGATCCTTGGCGATCGTGTACGGAAGTCTTCCAGAAGGGTTGTATGCGCCATAGAGCACATCAGCAATAGCATTACCTGCTTCCTGTCCTTGAATGCCGGCCCAGACGACGGCTGTAATGTTAGGGTGTTCGATCCAGGGCTCCACAATAAGCGGGCCGACGCTGTTCACGACGACTATGGTATTGTTGTTTTGCGCGGCGACAGCGAGGATGAGGTCATCACCATTGTTCCAAGCGGTGAGGTTATTACTAGCAAGGAATGGACATCATTTTCCCTACTGAAGATGTGAGGAACGTACCGATCGCCTGGATTGCCATCGACAGTCATGATACCCTCACCAGAGTCGGAAACGGTGAAAACCAGAGCAACAGCCTGGCCAAATGCCATAGTACCAGCCAGATCAGTGTTCCAGTCGTCAAAGTCCCAGGACACACTGCTGCCATCTTGGCGAGCACGCTCTTGGATACCCTCGAGAGGCGAAATAAGGTAGGAAAAAGTGCCAGTTCTATGCAGCGCCCATCAGTACTAGTGCTCAGGAACAATACCGAGTATCTGAGAGCCAACATACCCAGATCCCCACCCCTGCGCTAGAATGCCATCAACACCACCCCCGAATAAGAACTCGTTCGGACCAGATTTGCCTGGACCCGCATCACTCCCGATCAATACCATGTTCTTGGGTTTGTTCAATGGTAGCGCGCCATTCGTATTTTTTAAGAGGACCGTCCCAGCTGCGCCAATCTCCCTTACAATCCTATAATGGTCAGCCTGCACATTCACATGCATGTTATTCACTTCATCATTTGGATCATTTGAATTAAAGTTCGTCACAGGGTACTCCTCGTCCTGGTGCAGGAAGTACCAAGCGGCAATGATACGCGTCGCCATATCGTCCAGGCGAGCCATACTGATGTACCCTTCGTTCACGTAGTCCGTGAGGTTACCCCCGAAGTAGGATGTGTTGGAGTTATAGAGATTCCCAGGCATAGTCATGTCCAGCCCTGCAACAGCAGAGAGGGTTGCCGTCGTCGCAAAAGAGTCAGACATAACGAAACCTTGGAAACCGTACTCCCGCTTCAAGATGTCATTGAGCATCTTGTCGTTGTTGCATGCGTAAGTGTCGTTGACGAGGTCTGCGATTCAGACCTCAAATGACGCGAATGATAATGGCATAAAGTATGACGGCTTACTGAAACTGCACATGACAGACGAAAGGCCAGCCATGACACTGCGCAAGAACGGGTGCGCGTAGATCTCATGTTGAGTCCTATCATCAACATTCGAGGATTCCACCGCGCGGAACTGCTCCTGCTCACTATAGGAACAGATAAGATCAGAACCGGTTGCAAATGGAACAGCAGACGAACGAACTTGTTTATGAAGTGCTTGGCGCAGGATTGTACTCCACCGTGTTGCAGGCCTAAAACCGTCTCATACGCAGATTCGCCCGCCAGGAAAGGGTCAGCACCGAAACCCTCCCAATTGCGGCCACCCTGAGGGACGCGGCCCATGTTCATCATGGGGCCAAGGGCAGTATTGACTCCCTTGCCTTTGAACTCCTGACCCAAAGCCAGGCCACGAGCACGCATTAGAGCGCGATTCCAGCTGTCATAATACATAACATGATCAGAAATGACATTGGCAAAATTGACGATGACTTACGTGGACGCCACCTGAATGCCAGCTGGAAACACAGACGTAAAGTCTGCACCACGGACGGCTAGAGGCGAGTCCTACATAGTTAATCATCAGACAAATACCTCAAAAGAAAATTCAAGCTTAGGCTATGCACCTGAAGACACAAACCAGGGAAGTTCTTATTAGGCGCGATATTCGCACTGCACAAGCCAACCCCAAAACCGACTCCAGTAGTGATATTGACTTTTTCTTCGATGGTATAATTCGATATCTGGGAAAGCACCAAGTATACTCAGCACGTGCCGACATAAGTTAGGTGATTATGGGAAAGTGTTTGAAGATTCAGTTTGAAACCGGCAAAAGAAGACAATCAAAATATTAATGATTGAGGGTTACAACGGATGCACTAACGAGGTTCCTGGCCTTTTGGTACGCAGTAGCCCACGCAGGCGCAAAGTCAGGCACAACGTGCCGATCGCTGCTGACATCGGGAGGATTCAAAGGGTCGGTGGCGGGGAAAACAGGCGGGGTAGGGGTAGGGGTAGGTGTAGGTGTAGGGTAAGGAGTGAATGAATAACTAGAGAGCGGAATGGTGATGACACCACTCGAGAGGATGGTGGGAGGAAGAAACGCAAACGTTGTCACGGTGGAGTTGGGAGCGGGAGAGGACTGACCCGCACCTAGCTCAAAGGGAAACATACACAACAACGCCAGTAGTTTGGGAAGCATATCGGGTGCACGCATCATATTCTGAAGCTTAAGCTTGAGAATAATCGTATAATCTGGCAAAAGGTCGGAAGGATTGAGACATTTTATCGACACTTCGAACTTGATTTATAATGGAGCAACGGGCTGCAATTGGGAAAAACTGAATTGCAGCACGAGCTCAGGGCTAAAATTCTAGAATTGAGCAGGACTAGTAACTGCTAAGCAGGCTAAGCAGTCACTGGCAGCACTAAACCGTTACAGTCATTAGAGTCCGCGTATGTATTAATTTACGAGAGGATGACAGCTGTAAGCACTTGAAAATTTTTAGAATTGAACAGGGCTGCTAAGCTAGGGTTAGTAGTTACAGGCTAAGCAGTAATTTTAAATTGTTACACTCACCTGTAGTCCGGAAAAGCCTAAATTCAGGTAACTCCGTTCAACAGACTTCATATGTCGATACGATGATGATGATGCATGACATTGTATTTGGCTATGTACAGCTCAGGTATGAATATACCTCGATGGCTCAAGCTAAACATCGTCTAATGTGAGATGGGGTCCCTGGTTTGTTTTTCATCAACATCAAAAGAAGATTGAGAGCCCGCTTATAATCGTCTGATTCGGATGCTGTGCACAAACGTGGGGCCAATTGACGCCCAAAAATGCCGCAATGTTTTCAAGGGAAGGTAAGGCACCCACATAAAAATGTGTATAGGAATCCCGGCGATCGGAAATGGCAGGGGCGAGTCGCGCGCACGTCGGTCGAGTTTATGCCTACAGGGCTGCTCAATTCTGGAGCGTCAATATTGTCGATTTGACCCTATGGCTGTCCTCTCGTAAATTACTTACATGGACCCTAAGGCCTAAGCTTTTCCTGGGTGGTGCATGTTCGAAACCTGCCGACAATACTTTTTCTCCATGACCTGACAGTGAAGCTGCGTACATTGGCGTCGTTTATTGATTACTGGGAGCAATATCGAATTGCATGTGTCTTCAAATACTCAGTACATATGCATTGGTGATACCTACTCTAACATAAAGAACAGAAAGCCTAGAGGGAGCTGGAAGCAGACGAACTTGTTTGTCCGATGCGTGAAAGACGCGGGCGCCGGGAACCACCTTATGAGAACTGCAAAGCAGCCGATGAGTCCGGAACATGTTCAACGTTCAACGGGGAAGGGGTCTCTGTTACTAGTAGCTGCACTGGTACTTCCGGTCATGCAACGTTGCTAGGGTGGCTCCGTCAATCGCATTGGACGTCCCTGCTGATAGCGTGGGCTTCAAGTTGCTGGCGTGATGACTGTGCCAACTTATGCCTTTTTCCACTGTGGGCATTAGCGGTGCGCTACGAGACAATATCAGCATCACCACTCGATATAGATGTCGAAAACTTACATATTTACCTCGTGTCGCAAAGACGTCTACAAGGGGGATCTTGCGTGGGCGAGTGCAGTGACCCTGGGGAGTAGAAGAGCGAGAAAAGAGACAATTCATCATGTTCTTTATTCCGGAATCCGGACCCTTCGGCGTGGCGAATAGTGGTTACAGTAGCAGCGCAGTTGTGTTGTTGTGTCCAGGTGGAGAACGTGGATCAAACTGTCAAATGATGGTGAGACGTATACCAACGCCACCGTACCATATGCAACTCTCGTGGAAGAACTCTTAACTATTGCCTTCGACGTTTGGTATACTGGCAAATGCGGAGCAGTTGAAAATTGAAATGTGGCGAGGTTCGAAGAAGCGCACACTGTGACACGCGTGAGTCACATTCCAGTTCATCTTCCTGCCATTATCTCAACGAGGTCCGACACTTACACAGCCCTATCTATGTAGCCATAACTAGTTCTTACTGAAGCTCATCCCATCATAACCCGACCTTACTGAGCTTGAAGCTCCAGCCCTTTCGGATCATATGCATAAATTCCCGTGGTGCATCGTGCGAGTGATCTTTTTCCCTGCACTCTGTCTTCTTGGTCACATTCAAGCACTCATGAGCTAACACCATGTAAGACCGTAATTTCCCAGCTTGCCAGACCTATGGAAGTGGCAAGCTAGTCGCTCCTACACAAAAAAGAGCTGTTTGCAAGTGCCTTCCTGCAGGCGCACCAGCTAATGCCAGGTGCGACTTTTCGACGGTCCTTCGGTCTCTCGTGTTCTCAGGGTTGACTCGTGCTGCGCGGTCAAGCTGCGATGGTACATACCTTCTGTTCTCAAAAAGTGCCACGTAAGTACATTCAGTGTCCGTGTCGACCGTTCCATAGACTAACTTATGATGTCATTGGCGTGACCCCCAGCTGCATATCAACAGATTTTACAGCAAGGGACCAATACTTAATTCGGTTGGCAAACATAGAATTCTGCATGTGTGCCTCTCGATTAGACTAGAGGTCTATTTGGAATGCCCCATAACAACACTTTCGCGTATCTTCATGGAGTGAACCCTCCTGAACAGCCAGCAGAAGGGAGCAGCATAAGTATCCATGGAGTTTGATATTTAACAGTTGATCTCGTCTAGCTGTAGGTGATGCACTTCAGAATATATGGGAGAAATTGAGTGATGTTCCTTCACCTTCATTCCGTCACTACACATTCAATTTTATCGCAAGCTTGCTGTGAGTTGTTATCTGACCTCTCTATCCGTAACCGGGACTTCGCAGAGGCCATTTTGCTTATGCAATTCCATCACTCGGGACGTGTTTTTAAAGTTCAATGAGTATGTGTTCAAATTCTGGCTTGTTTACCTACTGATTCTGGGGCTCCACTGAATCATCGATCGTGAACCATCCAGGCGCCAGCAATCTGCCACATTGATAAAACTTGCAAGTTTAGTTTTCCCCACGACATTATTTCCGGGATATAAAGGCAAGCCCTAGGCCTGTCCAACTCAGTAAGCCAGAATCTCTTGTCTCAATTCGTATAAACTATGCACTTCCTCCTCCTCCTCGTCGTTACTGCTTTGGCAGCATGTATGTCTATCACCGCATGCGTTCCCGAAAACGGTATTTGCGAGTTAGGCGTTCGCATTTACTGCTCTGGTTTTACTTGTGTGCCCTATGGGTTGCGGGGCTATACTTGCGCCAAGAATTAAAGTGATCGATGAGCTACCAGCCTGTCTATGAGCACGTCTGGACAGTGAGTCGTGTTTCTGCTTTCGCATTGGTACTGTGACTGATGATGCAATACGTAGTTCGTTGCTGACTTGACCAATGTGGTCCACTGTCTAGAGTCTTGATGATTTCAATTTTTCGTGCCTCGTGGGCAGCGAATTGATAGAGACAATGCAATCTTGAACCCTCAAACATGAATTTGATATTTATTGTCGAGTAACTTTGTAGGAGTTGTATTCCCCTGGCGATGAGAAACCCCTTTTCTTTACATCTGATCATTACATTGCTGCCCTAGAACGCCACCCCCTTGGTACTACATATATAAACTCTCATTCGTTCATACTGTCAGTAGCAGACTTGTAGTGGTGTACATATTTCCCCTTTTCGAAACTCACTTCAGTTCTATCTCACACTTCGAACTTGCACAATGTAGTGCACTTACAACTTGAAGACGTGAGGATCGATTTCAATATGCGTCATTTGATCAGGGCTTATGTACATTAAATGCCAAAGTCTGCATTGTGTGCACGGCGGCTATAGTAGTCGAGGCGAAACTGCTATTGGGTGAGTATGAGTCAAAAGACAAAGTTTCATTGTCCATTCAACATCGTCTCTCGGACTGTTTGACATTATCATTGACGCATGCGATTAATTACCACAGATCATCCATCCGGGCTTTCTTCGTGCACAGACCTGCACAGACGATTCATATCCTGTCCTACTTTTATCCGGACCCGCGTGAGCTCTTCGTTGCTCTTAAATAATCTGACTTGACCTGATAGCCGAATACTCACAAGTCAATTGCAGGACCGATTAGAACGCTAATTCATCGTCCAAGATGAAGGTATACGGAAACATTCACCTGCTTTGTTTGCACGACTCCCCTCGTCGCTACACACGCCGATCGTGTTTTGTGACAAAGAATTGGATACAACACATGTATGTACTTTTCGTCGCATTTGTACTAATCAGCGTGTACGTGGACTAGAAGAAAGGTTGTGTATTCTGCCCGTGTCATAATTGACAATGTCTGGCACGAGGTCGACTTAGGCTCCGTTCTGGTGCCGTTGATGGGCCGAGGCCGAACCCCTCAACTGTAACAAAAATACCGAATATCAAGAGAATACTTCGGAGATCGTACTGGCAGGTTACCGAAATCATAAACAGTTCTCCGATCTTTTGCAGCGTTCAAACATTCCGCGCGAGTCACTGCTTTGCGATTTCACCGACAATTTTTACCTTGATCCCATCGGTATCCCTGGATGCACCTCTTTCTACTGAGATTCATGATGAAACACTTACTTCGATCAATCAAATTTCATCCCTCGAGTCTCACTTGGCGAGCGGATAATCCCATGACTAGAGCATGTGACAAGCTGATATACGGATGACAAAGATGTTGCAGGACTATTCAGCTCACGCAGATACCAGAGCAGCGCTCAACTTCCATTCACTGCGCTGAATGCGCCGACACGTCCAGCCAGTAGCTACATGCCTTTAGCTCAGCACCTTGTCTCATCATAATATGGCACTCACGCGCAACGCTCCAGCAAGGCGCTATCAGTCTTAAAAGTGTAAATGTCGGGCACTCCCGCGAATGTCTCGTTGAACTTCATCTCTGTCAAATCATATTGCCAAGATGTCCAGGAAGGTGTGATATCTCCCGGGGTGTATCTGTCGTCAGGAGTCTCGAACATGGCCATAGCCATGAATGAATTCGAGAAAGCAGTGATGAACTGCGAATTGTTGTATGGAGGACCACCCCTGAAACAGTATACAGTCAAAGTAGGGGTTGACCCATTGCCTCAACTTACCCATATGAGGTGAAGTAGTATGCAACATCACTTCCATGCAGGCCAGGCGGGATTGCAAACTCGCCCTGTTTGTATTGAGTATACATAGATTGCAAGTTGCCTCGAACTTACTTTCCAAGCTCGTTCTCCCAAATGCCAAAAGGAGATAATAAGTGGGGCAAACGAATATTGCTAAAACGACCCATGAAATCAGGGGCATTGATCATTGCTTCAAAAATACACATACATTCACCCATCACAAGATTTGCCTGGTTAAGGTTACTTCCGTAGTTCTCGTACATTGTCACCGCTCCAGCAACTTGAGCAGAACCGAAATTCGGGAAAAGCGTCTTGACATAATCTGCAACATCCAATGTCATCGATTGGTCGACGAAAGCGTTGCCCTCATGCGAATTGGTCATAGAGAGGAGATATTTCTAAGAGAAAGGGTCTCAGTTCGTTTGTGAGATAGATGAATTCGTGGATCGTACGCCATTCAAACGACCTTTCCTTATCGTCACGGTAGGCCTCTCCAAGATGAAAGTGCCATCCACAACAGGGACGAATACGAACGTGCCAAAGAACCCGTTGACATTGATGTTATAGTTCAAGGTCTGCAGCGTATTGACGTCTGCAGCGCGCAAACAAGAGAGGGTATCTGAACTTGAGGTACAGCTGCAAGTTGAGGAATTAGATATGGAATGGCGGTTTTTCAAAGGATTTACTTCGTTCCATTGACGACCTCACTATACAACATCTGATAGTGGTATTCAGGACCCTGCATACATCGTCCTCATGAACAAGAATCACCTCCGGAATTCGGTCATTATAGTTGTATTGGGATGGTAAGAACGTAGAACTCGTCATGGCGGTTTCGAAGAGGGGAGGCTGCGTGTTTCCTCCATGAGCAACGATATGTTGTAGCACTGAACCGGCACCTGAAACAACGTAGTAAATAAAGATGATGACGACGAAGAGTACCTAGCGCAGCTCACCAGCGGACTCCCCCCAAATTGTGACCTTCGCGGGGGTCGCCACCGAAGCTGCTTATCTATCCGGGTAAGCTTCCTATCAGCTAGGGTATACTACGCAAGTAAAAAGTTCTGCTCACGTAGGCCTGCACCCATTGTAATGCATAATTCTGGTCGACTTAAAACAGGTTCAGTTGAACCCGAATGACTGCCAGATCATGATAATTGCGTACGTAGTCCAGCATTGAGTGCACCCCCTTCCTTGACTGCTTTCCCAGGAAGAAAACCTAATCGACAGTGTGTACACCTTAGTACGCATCTGAAACTGAGAAGAAAAGCGAAAACATACCGAATAAACCGAGGCGGTACTGGATTAAGACAGTGATGACACCGTGATTCGAGTCCACAATTAGATCTGCGCCATTGAATACGCTTGCAGCTCCTGTAATATACCCCCCACCATGAATGAAAACGACAACTGGCAGCCCTCCTCCCGGAGTGGCCACCACTTTACTTCCAGGAGTGTATACACTGCCGGATGCAACCACTGTTTATAAATGTCAACATCATCGTTCCACGACAGGGCTTACTTCAAGAATAAGCAGTCTTCAGATTGACTAATAGCCCTTTTCCTCATAGAGGTGCTTTCAAACGGATTTGTCAAAGAGTTGCCTGTGGGTGCTTTATTGCATCTGTTTGGTTGCGTGGTAGCTTGTTGAACCCCAGAGACGGCCAATGGAGGCTGCGGAGCTGCCCATCTCAAGTCGCCTATGCGGTTGGTCCGTGAGCTGAGAATGTGTGGAACAAACAGAACTAGACGCACCGACTGGAGGAGCTGCGTAGCGTATTCCAAGGAAGCTGGTGATGTTTGTCACCATGTCAACTGATCCCTGGTACTGGGCATAACCTAAATTGACGATGGGTGATACGGTGACTGCCGGAGAAGACAACGCTCCTAGCGCAAGCAAAACATGCGACACGGCCAAAAGATTGGCTTTAGTGGACAGTTTCAATCCCACAGATCGCACAGTAACAAGCATCCTTGACTAGGGTGATGAAGATGGCACGACTTGACGCACATTATAAACCTCAGTTGCAAGAGCGGATCCGCCTCGGATGCGGCGACCGAAGTACCTGCCAGATCTACAACTTTGCCCGCACATTGAGCGCTCAGCGCTCAGTTTGGGATAGTCCAGGAATTGCCAGACTCGAGTTTTTTCGGAAAGGTTGCACTACATCTGTAAATCCCCGATCGCCCAACTGATCTTACCTAGTAGTAATAGTACATCCGCGCAGAGCAGACAGTCCACTGTAACTTATAGCTACTTCTGAAGTTGCACGAGAGTGACGGTGGAATACTCGCCGCGGAGTTGGCAATCGTACGTCCTCATCTAGTTACTTCTTATCTTGGCCATACGCCTTGTACCATATGCGCTGGATCTTGTATCAACTGTACAGTTTCACTTTCGACATTCAGCTACAGATCCGCATGTCCATTTATCAGTAACGTCGTCGCGTCGTCTCACCTTAGCGTTGTCCTAAACATTACGCCGTGAGGTGAGCATCTTATAGTTCTCAACACCTTTGCACCTTGCGATGTCAATAGATTTACTGTGGCAATATCTGCAATTAGATTGCTCGCCAGTGGGTTGGCAGCGAGGTTTCATCTGGACAGTCACGGTGAGTCGTGTTTCTACTTTTGCATTGGTGCTGTGGGTGATGGCGCATTACGTATTGACTTAGTTGGTCGATGTAGGGAGTCTTGACGATTTCGATTTTTTGTGCCTCATAGTAGGCAGTGGCGGCAGCGCCTTTGGATTGATGGAAACGATCTTGAACGCTCGATATGAATGAATTTGATATTGACTAATGCGAGGAGCGGTTTCAATGTCCAGATCTTCTGTCAGGGCTATAATATTCTCATCGTCGAAGTCTGCATTCACAGCGGCTGTAGCAGTCGTCGAGAGGGCAAAGTTTCATCGTCCATTCAATATCGTCTTTCGGATTTATCGACGTGGTTGATGCGATCAACGACCGCGGATCATCCACCCGGGCTTTCCTCATGGACGGTTCATACCAAATGTATTCTGTCCTACTTTTACCCGAACTCGCGCGAGATCTTCGCTGCTCTTACAGTAATCGGACTTGGCCTAAGAGCCGAGATCACTGCAATACTCACAAGT
>NW_024540472.1:0-68650 GCF_016647625.1 Suillus subalutaceus | reverse complement strand
TGCCCCTTTCATGCACCACTCCGGTGTACCATGTGCAGTTCCGCATAATGTTGTCTAGTGCCTTGGCGTGTCTCCAACAACACAGTTTACATCCCGTCTCGTCTGCGGCGATAGTAGAGCGTCTGTAGATGATATAGGTGACAAGTAAAATCTTAAGTTTAAACAACTCACCTGTTCTGGCACGTTCTCAACAGCGTCGCGGCATGTTTTTTGGCTGGACCAGCAGCGGCGGGCTGGGAGACTCCTTGCGCTGTTTTACGCCCACCTCTGGACGCAAATAATCTGTGAAAAGGGCGTTAATGGTTGGTTAAGCGGGGGAAGACGCTTACAGTGATCGACGACCACTTCGACGTCACCAGCGTGTTTCTTGACTGGACGCTCTTGGTAGTCGTCAGATTTCTTTTGTTTGTTCTTGAGACGCTGGGTACCGACACGCGCGTTGTTTTTGTAGAGCTGTATCTCATCCTGTGTCATGTCATGTGCTGATTCACGAAAAACGAGCCTACTTTGTCCAGCACTTTGTAAGCACGCAGGAGAGTAAAGAGAATATCCATGTCTGAAATACCCTGCTTGGTGCTCGGGTTTGCCATGAGAGTGGCATCTGCTTTCAAAAGATCGAGTAGCGACGGGCCACCTGTATGACGAAAGGGATTGAGATATCTAACTCTGCGCAAAATCAGGGTCGCCTACCTTTGTGCTTGACATACTCTCCAATCTTATCAGCGACGTCTGAAGAAAGTCCTTTCTCTTCTGTCATTTCTTTCTTCACTTCTAGCCAAGGAAGCTGTTCTCGATTAGAACCAATATCGGGAATGCATCTCTACCGGATGGTAAGTGGCATTAGGGGCGTGCATTTGCTTGACCTAATCATTCTTCGGGTCAGCTCCCAAACATTCTAATATTTCCACATCGATGCGAGAAGGTAGCTCGAACTTGATCACTACGTAATGTATTGAGAGTGGAGTCAAGGGGGAAGATGTATTGAGAGTGCAGAACGTGAATGTTAAATCGTACTGTATATGATAAAAAAGCAAGATAGCAAAATGAAACGCCTTATGTATGTATTGAAAATCTTGGAGTCAGTGCCCGCTTCTCCTGGCATGGAGATGTCACTGCCTTACGCGTAGTGGTTTTGTTGTATAATTCAGTCCTATTGATGGTGCGTGAGTTACGACAACAATTATCAGATCGAGGGGACGCAACACACCTGACTCAGAGACACAGCAACAATATGCTGTGGTGAGAAGTTCCACCGCGCAAAATGCGACACCACCCACTCCGGCATGACAATTGTGAGATGTTCAGCGAGTGCTGACGAGAATAAACGAGCCGGGAAGTGAGGATAGTGGCGGAAAGGATCGAGGTGAGAATGCAATGGAAGGTGATACCGCACGGCGAAGCATACTCCTCGCTCGGTCTCGAATATATATTTGATAGTCCCTGGTGTCGGTTGTACATTCCTAAGGCCGTCAGGGTAATAAAGAATCAGGCTGTTGCCAACATGAGTGGAGTCGCGAGTGTAGACAAATCCCTCGTGAAGCGTGCGAGCATGCAAGACTGCCGCCGAACTTGAATGAGATGGCGAAGGTCTTCTGGAATGTTTTCTTTTGTAGTCGGGGGCAGCGGGCGATTTTCAGATACATCGCTGGGATTAGCGTTGATCGACGGAGACACAAATTTGTCGAATAGCAACTTGACCTCTCTAAATATGGAGGACAAGAAGGTCGGTTCAGCCAGCATTTGAGCTTTGCAGCTTTGATGTATGACCGGAGGAGAGTTGATTCTTGCTGTCCTGCATACCCGCATAGCATAAGATGTCTATCATTGACAAAGAAATTGAAATGTTACCAAAAATATGATTGCTAGGCAATCGCTGCAGTTGTCCGATGAGCCGCTCATACGGAAACACCACCAGGACCGTACGGGTCCGAAGAGTTGCAGATAGTCCCAAACGTGCAACATATGGCCATTGGTTCGATGGCGTGCATGGGGGAGTATTACCTGTAAATTCCCTATCCAATCGATCATATATGTACGGTATGCGTCTGCGCGATCCTTCGTCATGGATCGCAGACATGCGATACGAATGGCAGAAACAAGGGCCATCGTGTGATCAAGGATGGCACGACGACTGGCTGCAATATCTGAGTTGCGATGTGCCGACCCCTCGCCCCATAAACTGACTAGTGCTATGGGTAAGTATACGGTCGTTAATGTGCGCCATTCGTCGGCCTTCACGGTCCCAGCTTTGGTTTCCCCAAAGTTATAGGGGACTGATCTTAAAAATGAGGGCGTATCTGACGTCTTAATGACATCAGAAATACGTTGCATAACTTCTGGTGTAGCAATACGTGATTTTGACGACTCGGGAGAGAAAGGTGTTTCGACGCTACAAATGGGTCACTTAATCAAGAGAGAACGAAGACAGCAGTATTAAAATGCCTACCCAACCAAGGAGCGATCTAACCCAGTGAACTTTGTAAACTTTTTTGCCGGGGTGCATGACCTCTGGCCCGATGCCCAAGCCTATACATACGAACCGAAGGCATGCTACCTTTTTCGACAAAAGCTTTCTCTCTAAGTCAATAAGGTGATCCTCGACAGCTGAAGGTCAGCTCCCTCCAGGTCTGTAACCGCTTCTGTAAGAAGGCTATAGATTGACTTGATAACGTTGATGTCCTTCTCGTTAAACTCTGGAGGTTTGTTAAGATCGACGTCAACGAAAGGATATTCGAAAGCAGGGATAACGTCGAACTTGCGATTGGCGGAGTCAACTGTGAGGCCTAGAAATTCACGGAAATGAGCTTGTGCGAGACCCTCAAGGAGACAATGCATAGTATCCACAACAATTTGACGGGAGGGATCCCAGTATGATAACCTCCAGAGTGTTGACCATCGCACACCGTGCGACGCAAACAATTTGTTGCGTTCAAGTGAAGTTCCGGCGTTCTTCCAGAGCTCAGCATAGCGACGCACTTCGTTCTTGTCCCTGAGAACCCAATCTTCAGATTGGATATCTGTTCTACCGCAAGTTGACCTGTGCCAGCAATGGCAGGCAGTGCAATAAAAGTGGCTTGTCGGACCCGCCAGCTGAGCAGCCTTTCTCCGCTGGGAGGTCACATACAAGAAACGCTATAAGACTGCGGTAACCCGACCAGTAGCATGGAGAGCTGTGCGAGAATAGCGTATCCCGCGCTCCCAACTTTCCACCATGTCGTCAACCACAGGATCGAGAAAATGATTCAGCTCATCGCCCGAAGGTTCTGAAGGTCCAGGAATGATGCCAGCTAAGTACATGTTCTCAGGTTTATATCGCATCTCGAGGGGGAGATTCAAACATGCACAAGAGATGATGCCGGTAGAAGTCGAAGCATTTCGCTGGAGATTGCCTTCAATGTTGAAAAAATCAATGTTGAGGGTGAACGCGTATCGACCCTCGACGCCTCTGTCGACAAATAGGGATTGCCCGGAAGGACCCTTGAAATCACGAAAGAAGTTGGCATCCCAACATCCTTGATAATATGCGGTGGGCTCCCAATGGACGCCAGCAAATCATCGCAAGGCTTATCCATCAACGCTTCGAGGTCGGGACGAGAGAGCAATCCAGCAAGGTAGTCGTGGAAGTGGTGATAAAGGAAGATTTTAATTGGCACTAATTGGCCATCATGAGAGAGCTGCAACAGCGGTTCATCGCAAGGACCATTCTCTGGTATCGGGCTGTTGAAGCACTTCGCGGGATACCGGACATGACCTGAGTTGAGGCCGGTCGGTTTATAAGTACAGTTGCATGCCGGACAGACTGCGTAGGTTGTAGTCTGGCCATCGAGACTGAAGCGCGAAAGGGTGGTTTCCATAGAGCGCGGAATTTGAGAGAGTATATTTTGACGGCGAGACTCAGAATGAGGGGTCTGAGCATCCATAGCAAGGCTCAAAACGAGGGCAAGGACTCCCATGAGGAACTCCCCGTGTCTGCGACCGATGCCAAAAATGACGACGGAGACGGCCCCTAGAAAGAGGGATACCTGAGCTATCTCGTCGCAGAGTCAACTGGCAAGTCGAAATGGTGTGCTTCACGTATCTCAGTCGAAGGGCACAAGAGGGATGAACAAAACTCACAGGAATCAAATTCGAACGGCTCAGATGTCAGAGGGAGCTCATCTTCCTTGTCGCAAAGGAGCCCGTACATGTCATCACACGACGACTCCAGCTGGGTTTTGTGGGAAACGATAAACGAGACCTTGTGCTTGACTTTTCTGAGGGCCGTCGCGATCACGGCCAGTTCTTCTCGGATAGTTTGAATAACAACACGAGAAGTCGCAGATAAAATTCGACTGCGAGCCTTGACTATCCGTGACTCCACGATATTCAAGGCTAATTGAGATTTTGAACGGCGCCGCTGCTCAACAGCCTGAAGGGCTCGAGCAATGTGTCTGTGGGAACCACTAAGTTAGAAAAATAAGGCGAGGCGGGGTATCCTACTCACTGCATGTCATCTACCGTGGTTGTACCGTTCAGAGAATGGTAGATCTGTCCCTTGTCTTGCTGAACTTCCGAACGCGAATTCCAGAGTTTGCTGTGACTGTCTGGGTTGGTATCATTGTCGGTAAGCGTGATGGCAAATAGCTCGGCGGCGAGAATGTCGACCTGCGAAGCGTTTGACTCTAGCTGCTGGCGAGCGAGATGAAGCACGGATGTTTCACGTTCGGACGACGAATCCGAGTTGGCAGCTTGCAATAAATGCACAGTTTTCATGGCGATGGGCACTCCTTTGCCGCCAGGATTCCTGGGCACGCCGTCCCCTCCAATGTCGCAGCATCGCGCACACTTGCAAAGAAACATGCGAGTAGGCATCTAGTTGTTGATCTGATCTTTGAGAGATAAAGTCAAGGTAGAGAAGAATAAACTCACTATAAAAGCGTCAAGTAGCACGTCTGGATCCCCTGTTGTTAAGGGCGATGCCAAATTACAAGGAGCTTCTGTACGATATAAGGTGCCGAATCTACAGTATAAGTGTAAATTAATATTTCTGAGAACGCAGATGCTTGGGAAAGTCTTACATTTGAACGGACGAGGCCCCATGTTGTTATTACAACGAACCATCTAAGATACAGGGTGTAATTTAGAATTTCTGAGAATAACAGACGTACTTGGCACTTACATTCGAACGGACGGACGACTTGTATTTCATTCATTATCAGTACGAGCCTGACTTTTGTGCTAATTGTTGCTCATGATCATCATACATACTGACTACAGTGCGAGTATGACTACAGTTACAGGACTACAGGACTACAGCTAGTATAGGACAATCGAATCGGAAAAGAAGGCAGTCAGCAACCGAGACGCGTCTAAATACTGAATAACTTTGTAATGAAACTCCGCCTAAATTTGGCGCTCAGTGCCCGGCGTTGTCAGCGCTCAGCGCTCAGCGCCCCGATGGGTCATATTATTATGTACATGTAGTATAGTGAATTATATTATGATTTTGGTGCGACCTGCACATCCACACCTAATTCAACATCACCCGCAGCAAAGCTACGCATGATGTTGACAAGATCCTCGGCAGTAGTAGCTGAGTAACCTCGCAAAGTAAAACGCTTGGACTTTAGGAAAAGCTTGAAATCCATGCCGCAGATAAGCGCCTATGATCGCAATTAGTATTGAAAAATGCTGCAACAACAACACACACACCAAGGTATCACCTGCAGCACCGGAGACTAAACCATCCGAGTAGTCAATCACTAAGTGTTTGATGCTGACCATAGAATGAGCGCCCGATAAATACATCATTGCTCTACTGCTGGGATGACTTTTAGGCAAGGAAAGGACAAGATATCCGATGCTGTCGCAATAGCCAATACATTGTAAAATGGAGGCGATGTAGTCGGGCGATGCATCATGTGCTTGTAAGGAAATATGAAGGCAGGCGAAGATTTGTTGCGTACGATGACTCCGAAGGACTGGGGAGGAGATGTGACAGGGGTCCATCTAGCATAGATAGAGAAAGACTCAAACGAGTGGTGATTCGATTGGCCCTCCAAGGACTACCAGGTCGCGGGATGACACTGAGGTTAGTGATAGCAGGGTGACAGGCCAGAAAACGAACGAGCGTGGATGGCGCACAGTCCGCATTGACTCGGGAGTTCGACAAGGGTTGGAATCGCAAGATGGCGCAGGAGTTTATCCCAATGCGCAGAACTGAGCTTGACGGAACTCAGTCGAAGCTTTTCCAAACTGCAGGAAAGGCGGATGGTTTGAATTGTGAAAGGAAGGACGTTTGGGGAAAAGAATGCCTGCGAACATGTTTCAAAGGCTTTCAGGTTGTTCGCACCTACACACGGCTGAATTCGGGTGAGGCCGGTGACGGACGATGAGACTGTCCCGTCGCAAAAACCCATGCACGTCAGCTCTTCGACGCCGGAGGCACGGATGCTTTCTAGTAATGCAACAATTTGTGGGAGAACCGGGGATGTGAGAATGTCAAAATTCCAAAGAAGTGTGATATATCGTATCAATTTGTGGGGGACGGATTCGAGGAAGTGGGAAAATGCGGATAGCTGTGAGGATCGCAAACCAGAATCCAGCCAACTCAACACCATACGCGGCGGACGAAAAGTATCTGTTCGCCTCCAAGTAGCCAGAACGTCAAAATTCTGCGGGTCTACACGAATGTGGAATAAATCCTTTGGGGAGGTTGGGAAGTTTCTGTTGAGGAAGAAGAGTGGAGCAGCGATTTCTCTCAACAGAGAAGAAACTTGTGTGACAGTGCGCAGATCTTGCACTCCTAGAAGGGCGACGGTAGCGATGAGGATTTCCACAGGTAGGGACCAAATGAACCATCTTGGTCTTGCACGGTTTATGAGATGTTACACGTTGGAGGGCAAAGGGATCTAGTTGAGCCTCCGCTTTATGCTGTAAGAAAAGTCAGACTACAGTCTAAAATCAGCAAAGACAATTATGTATAGGAGTCATTCCATACCACTTCCCTGAACAAGTGATTCATTGTAGGGCTGATTAAATCAGTGTTGTGGCGAATTATCTTTGGCTATAGCTTCATTAACGCTAATACCGATTTTTGAAAAATAAACTTTACCGTAGCATCGGAATATAGCATAGCAACTTGACATATGTCGCCCGTGGAATAAGATTTGAGAAGACGTCGCTTTTGAGGGGTGACCAGGTCACCCGAGGTCGAATTTACGCTTCAAAGAAGGTCCCTTGCTTTCAAGTGCTAGAGAGTCGATGTCCTGTGGAGTAAGGAGTTAACTCGAGCTTGATTTACATATGAAAGACATCACCTTCGAAGGTCCTAGACTGCTGGGGAAGTCTATCTTTGACACGAAGTCCTGCGACTGCATCGAAAGACGTAAGTCACGAGAAATAGAGGTCAAATGTATGAGGCGCACATCACGCAAAACACTTTTGGGGCTGGAGAGGTAACTTGCCGAGTTTCCCATCGCAAAGGTGGGAGAAATGTATATGCAATTCAATGACCTTGGCAATGTCACTTGCTTTAAGTTGGGCGAAGCTATTGTGGTTGGGGATAGGGGACTTATTTTTTATTTGGTATACCTGGAGGATAAGCGGCACTCACGGAAGCGAGTATGTGTAGCGAGTATGTGTAGCTGGAGACAAGATACCAAATGCAGCCTTGGATGAAGTTGAGAGGATTTAAAGACTACAGTTGCAGGTTAGCTGAATCGCAATTCACTCATGCCGTGCCAATCACCTCGCAAGGCAACTGCTGCCCGTAACGTACGCTACAATCTGTACGTTTGGCCCTACACTTCAAGCAATGAAAGTATCCCACCCATCATCACACCTCTGACGAGAACCCTTGCCTTGTATTTCGACCAGGAGGTCCCGCGCGATGCTGTTGTAAGTACAGATGTCAAAACTGCGGTCAGGAATGACTGAACTGAACATTCGAGTGGATGGGATCCGCTATGTTGGTCGACGAACCCCATGCACTCGAACTCAATGGGACAACGGAAAATCCCCAATACGTTTCAATTCAGAACATTAATATTGATCTCGCAGAAAATGAGGTTAGTAAGACTGTTATGTAGCCCAGCTCAAACTGACCTTAAGGTTTTCAAAGAATAGAAACACATTATTGGCGGCGAACCATAAGGGGCGCATGTCTCCAAATAAAGAAAACTTGTTCGCAACCTAGAGAAAGTGGTAAACAAGTGTATTGATCATAATTGTGAAGGGAACCCTACTACTGACATTTTACGCGAGAGGATCTATGCAGCGATTGAGGGAGCAATATTAGGCGTAGAGGTGGATGAGATTATGCGCAGGCATGTCCCAAAAGCCGAGAACATCAGAACAAGCGACAAGACACACGTAAGATAGTCACCTGGTTTCGCAGTAATCTACTGATGAAATTCATTAGAAGCTTTCAACCAATAACGACAATTTAATCTCACCTGCAGCACAATACATCTTTAATGGGATGAGACGTCTGTTTTCCCTTGGGAAAATCCTCAGCGCACAATCAGAACCACACGGACCATCTTCATCCGGAACAGTTCCAGACCCCATTGGAAATAACCGTAGGTCGGATGCATCATTGCGTTCGGCTGCTGGAATGCCAGGACAGTATCATGCGCCAACTGCGTAAGAGTGTTGAACTATGAATCGAATGCATACTCGAATGTACATACTGTATACCATGCCAACCATGCCAACTGCAAAATCGTATTAGTACCAAAAATCAGAGATAATAACGACTTACACAACAACTATCAAGCCTCCCGTGTTCACAGTTGGTCTGCCCACATGGTTTTTGCTGCCATAATAGGCTCCCTAATGACCCGCAGTTAAGTAGCTGTCACTGGACAATTTATAACCAATCAGCAGTTCGTATGTACAATGTCCGGGCTACTCTGGGCTACGCTATCATACAAATAACACCTCGTTTATCAAAGTAAGGATTTACTGGTGGGCAACAATAATCTCCATCCTCTGGAACTTCTTCTTTGATACTGTGAATGATGAGTGTTGGTCAATCAACCAAGAAGCATCATAGAACGCTCTTGGTAGGCCTTCAATTGCTGTTCGAGAAGACTTTGATTTAGCGTTACGAAGACGCTTTGCAGGCTTGCTTCTGCGAGGAGTGAAGACTGCGGCACCCGTCAACGCTGTTGGTCAATGATCTGCATCTCGTGAGTGAAATCAGCTCTCCATGGCATACTCTTCCACCGAAAGACCTGAACGTCTCCATCTTCGTGCTCACTCTCGTCAGAGCTCATGCCATTTTTGCCAAGATTCTCCACAATACCCCGAAGATACTCCCACACTGCCTGATCATGCTTTCCCATCGCAATCCTATCACTCAGCAGCGTCGCTGTGACTTTTTTTCGAGTCTCAAACTTCTAGTGGATAGCTCAATATGCTTCCATACTCTGAAAAAAAGTAAACTCACCATCACCCTGCGAGTGAGGACCCTAGCGAGCCGCAGTCGCTCATTTGTTTGATCCACGAGTCAATCTCCCACTTGTTGCGCGGTCTCACGAGTACCGTCGCTAAGGCTGAGAGGTTGAGGCCCTTCTCCAACACTTGCAGCATTGACCGAATTTCAGTGTAATATCATCTCTGATAGATTGAGAAGACCGTATAGCCCATCCGTTTGCTAGTTGCATAGTTGCATACTGGGAACAAAGTAAATCAATGACATGTTGGTTCCACATGGAGTTGTGCGTGGTCGACATATCCCATTGCATTGCAAGTGGGTCAGGACCAGGGCCCGTTTCATGTGTGAAAGACAATATAGCTTCATGTGATGCTGACACATGAAGCATAAATTCTTCGTCTTTTGTGGCGTGGAATGCATTTTTTGAACAACTCTTGGACATTTGCCTGATGTTTGCGTGAGCAGAGGTATTTGCTTTAAGTAATTATGAACCTTATTGTCTTGGCGCTGGGTATCCGTGAAATTTTCAACAGGGGGTTTAAGGTGTTTGTGTCTTGGGCAAGGTCCCCGGGAAGACGTTGTTTGAGGAGTCTGAAGAACCTTCGCAAGCGCCTCAGCAAGCATGCCTATGGTCGCGTTCGTGATCGGGACGTCTCCTAGGAGTGAAGTTAGGGTGGGTCTACTGTCCGTCTGAGGTTCCTCGTCCGTGTCAGATTCAGAGCTGGAACCGGGAATCTATGATGCACGGTGTCAGCAAACAATGTGCATGTGAAGTCATCGGCTTACTGGTGAAAACCCAACAATATTGGTACATGTAGCCACAGGTTTTTTGCCAACAAGAGCCGCCAGGCAGGTGCGAATGCAGGTGACAAAGCACTGGCATGTCGAATTTGATTCTGTGAAATGGTAAGAAACTCTGGAACACCAGTGATTCGATATGTACATCCAACGAATTAATTTTGGAACTATACTTGGCGTCCAAGCGGGTTAATTCAGATTCATTGTCGGCCAAAAGCCTATCTCTTGCCAAACACATTTTGTGTTCAAACCGAGATTGTTTCTCGGCCAAGAAGCGTTTCTATTTCAGCGCGGGCCTCTGTTTGGGCCTTTTGACAATCAAGTACCATATTGTTCTGTCAATGCAAGTCAGAATATTTATATGACGGCAAAAGCATCCTACCTGAAGCTCTGCAACTTCTTTACAATGGTTCTCGTCCAAGGAGGCGAGGGCATTAGCACTGTCACGCTGAAGAGATTGATTCTGTTGTTGATGCTGTGCAATGGCTGACTGCATCTGTGATTCGCAGACGTTCGAAGTGACCTGAAGTGAGTTAAGTATGGGCGCAAGGGATGTGAGATTACATTTACCTGCGCATGGCGCTTTCGAAGTAAAAGATCATGGTTGCTAAAATTTAGTCTCGCGCACATCTTCACGCAACTTGGATGACCGATCGACTTCTTTGAGAAAGACCTTGTTGGGCTAAACATTTGTTAGCTATTTTATGGAGGCAAATTTGATGATCCCTACTGGCTGCTCGTCGTCATCTCTTGCCCTACGAGCAGACTGCCAAGGATTATCTAACTCCATTGCAGACTCCTCGTTAGAGGAAAGAGCCGGTTGCGGTGGGTATGTGTGCGTTATTGCTGAGGGACGACAGTCATTCGTGATCTATGCCAGCCAACATAGCATTTGCAGGCGGGTACGTATGTGTTGCGGCCAAACAAGGTCGTGGAGGGGGTGCGACTCCACAACTTCAGGAACCAGATCGTCTGAAGAGAACAGGGACATCAGACGGGACATCTTGACAGGTTATTTTGCAATCAGCAACTTTATCTTATCGGAAAGATGACTCACTCTTTGTGAGACCGAATGTGAATACGTCGACGATCTGGATCCTCAGACTTTAATCACATTCAAGCCGAACAAAACCCTGGTATCATGATAACATGCTTTATCAACAACGGCATTCTGACCGCTTCTGGCACAAAAGTATTGACTACGGCTTCCCAACTCCTTCTGGAATAAGGCAAGTATTATTATTTACGAGAATTGTTTTGTCATGCCTTCGCGGAAGTGTTTTTCAGTTGCATCTGAATTATGTCTCCTACTGGCCAACACCCATGATAGTCAGCCAATTCCGGAAATTGGGTCAGAGCCTAGAAAATAAGTTAATATCAAGCTGCTATAGTAACTGTACAAATACCTCTTTGTGAACCTCATGCAACGCAGCGGGGGTTTGAAGTTTCTTGCTCGTGTCAACGTCACAGTACTTCTTGATTGACCGGTGAACGCACTCCTAATTTCAAGTGAGGACGAAGGAAGATATAAACCACTACAGTCTCACCTTGAGAGACTTGAAGCGGTTAACATCCCAGTTGAGCGCCTTCTCCAAGTTGTACCCACCACGACCAGGACGCCCCACCTCACCCTCCGGTTTGAGGATTTTGGAGTCCTTGGAACTTAGAGAGGATAAGGAGGAATATATCGACACCTTCTCAGACTCGCCATTCTCTGTCGTGAAAGATACTGATTTAACAACTTTGGGGGTAGGCGCGCGAGAAGGGACGGGTAACGTTCCACGAGATGTGGTCATGAAGATGTGGGAAGGAGTAAAGGTGCTTCCCCTGAGTGGAAGAGTAGAGAACGCCATCTCTTCCTGTTGGGAAATCAAGACGTGCGATAACGTAGCACAAAACATCTTCGTGTGATATGTCAATAACGGAAGGGCCTGGGGAGGACCTTCAGATTCATAAAAAGGAATGACGGGAGAGGAGAATTGAAGCATGACTGACTTTGGAACTGACCAGAGCTGCAAGAAGATATTTGATGTCAAATAATGGATGACAGCAATGGCAATTTGGGTCTAGATCGGAAACCCAGGGTTGCCAAGTGGATGGCGTTTGTTGTGATATCCCTATATTAACCACAAGGTCTTAACGTTTACATCTAGCAATGCTTTTCCTTTCGAACTGATTGCAAAGAATATTGCCTGGAAGGGCAGCCTCAGTTGGACACAAGAACGCAATTAATTGCCTAGCAGTCTCTCACAATGGAAATACGTTAGCAAGCGGGGGTATGTTGAATATTCAGATTGACATTCTACATACTCACCCAAGTACCAGGCTCAGACGGCATGAGGATCTGGGACCTCAAACGACGAGTAGCAGCTCCCAACTCCACGTCAAACACCAGCCATCCAAAATCCGGCCGATCCGGTGACTTGCGCGTGCTGGATAACACGCCAAGAAGCAACGCGCGAAACACTATGCTATGGCACAGGACTGGGCTTTATATGCATTTGGCAACAGCAAGGACAAGGCTTAGAAGACTTCAATGCAAAAGTGTCAAGGCGAATTGGAACGGGTAAAGAGATCATGTGTCTCACCTATGACCATACTGGCGACGACACTCGTATTGCAAGTGGAACACGCGACAAACGAGTTCAAGTATGGACATACGACTTCAAAGGACCATTGGTACCAGTCTTCAGCATTGAGCTCTCCACCACCATTCCGCGTAGTGTCAACTTCAATCGAACAGCAAGTAGAAACTTGCTTGTATTCGGAATGTATGACGGCGAGATGTAGGTGCACGTCCATACATTATCAGTACATGTCCAATGTTATTTCAGACATACGCTTCGGGGCTCAGACGGCGTTGTCATCGCTACAAACAAGGCTGGACCGATGATGTGAGTGATATCATCAGGCAAGTCAAAATTACTTACTGATCTACCCAAGCGGGCACGCTGTTGTGGATGCCCCTCAAACACTGTTCCTAATCGACAACGTGATGAACGGATTTAGCTTGCATCGATTAGAAGATGGAGCATGCATCCGTACCTACAATACCAACCCAACCAAGACATTCCCGAAGCAGGTCGTTTTTGGTGAACAGGCTACCCTAATCGTTGGAGGCAGTGACGCAGGAACTATTCATATTTTTGACAAGAATGAAGGTACCCTTAGGCAAGTATTGCAACATGCAGACAGGGGGCGAGCGCAAACTGTAACGGTGAGGCATTTTCATCAACTAATGGAATGTGAGTCTGACAGATACAAGACGTATGACAGCGTGCACCATAGCCTGATTTTTGGAGCAACATCTACCAATGACGCAGAACCGACCATCTCCATCTGGTGTCGCAACGTGCGACATTGCCAAGCAACCGTCCACTGGGGTCAGCGATCAAGAATTTCATGCGGGGAGTACTCCAGCTGGCTATCGCAATGGTGATAATAGCATATGTCATTAATATAGTACGTCATAATATGGGATGCGAAGCACTCACTAATCAGAATGCAGTGGATTGGTCAAACATCGGGGATCACATTGCTGGGAAATGTCTGGCGGGAGTATTCAAAGTTGGGGGCTCGAACGAGTGACTTGACGAATGCTGACATCCGTTCCTTGGTAGAACAATATATTGAGGTGCAGAGAAGTGAAGAACTGGAGCGATCGCGAAGCTCAGGAATGAATCACAGGCATGGTGGACGAGCAAAGCTGCAAGAAGAGCGACATGCAGTCATTCTGCTCGGCAATTAACGTTAGATACTATTTAAATCTCAAGTGCATGCTTACCTGTCCAAATTTTGGGCGGAAAGCAGGCGTCCAACACAGACAGCGCTGCGAAGAAGAGCGACATGCGGTCATTCTCTGACCGGCAATTAACATTAGATACCATTTAAATATATCAAGTGCATGCTTACCTGTCAAAATTTTGGGCGGAAAGCAGGGCGTCCAACATAGACGCGCTGCAAGAAGAGCGACATGCGGTCATTCTGACTGGCAATTAACGTCCAGACTTTGAGCGGCGGAATGCAAGTGTCCATCACAGACACGCTACAGCTGCATACATTGATGCGAAATTAATGCACTACTCTACAATACATTGCGATACAAACTCTACACTATCTACACTACGAACATAGCGAAGCTTGGCATGGAAGTCGGAAAGAAAGCCAGTTCACTGAATGAACGCCTGCTATATAGTGAACGCCTTGCTACATAATTACATAATCAAACTCCGCCAGAAATTCGAGTGGCCATTTTGCGCCCACTGCCAGACCGGCATCGCCCGCTGAGTTTCAATCTATAGTCATTCTGTATATCATGGCTTCTGTCTACCTTAAGTGGTTTTCTTTTCCGATTCCCATACATTGATAGTGATAGTACTTGTGCAGAATATTATTATAGTAGTAGTGGACCTAACAATACTTAGAACAAAAAAACGCTATGGTCCACCTCCCGCATAATAGACAATTCGCTGTGTCCACTGTGGCCGCTGTGGTCCACACTGCAGTCGTTCACTATAAATACTGGTCTCGCGCCTTCATGGTTTTCTTTCCGCTACAACTACCTCGATACGAACAGTATTACTAGTCTTTACGTAGACTTAGCTATTGAATCTATCAAATCTAGTATGTGATGTTCCAATTCGCGTTATCATAATGCTGAACCTATTCTATAGACTACAGAAACCATGGCCAAACGTGCCGCATCCAATGATGGTGCACCTACCTCGAAGCATATCAGAATTGATGACGGTGAGTAGCAACACGATATCGCCCTATAGATTTATTCATGAGCGAATCATAGGGAATCAGACAATACCGACAACACCACTAGCGGATAAGCATGCATGGGCGATTTTAGAGCAATTCCTTACCACGGACATGACGTATCCTCAGATGGAAGACGCTCTACTATCGTACCTCGGCGATCAATATTCCGCAGATGATTGGAAGGAATCCCGAGACGCGTTATTTTCGGGTGACGGTGATGACGAGCTTGCCTTGGCAAACCTACGTGCTGTTAAGGCAAAGCACATACATCCAGCCTTATCCGCTCCCAAGGATTCTTCCATGGCCGACAGGCGATCGACCAGTGCGCGCATTCAAAGTTCACGTAGACGAGCCAAAGTAAGCGAAAGTATTTGATTATATTATTTTCACATGCTAAACAGCCACTGTATCAGTCGAAAAATCCCTACCTCGATCTGGCTGCTGCAGACGACGACGGAGGAGGAGGAGGAGGAGGAGGAGGAGGAGGAGGAGGAGGAGGAGGAGGAAGAGAACCACAACAAACCCTCGGAGCCCTGGAAGGTTACCTCCTTGCCAGGACTATCATCAGGCCGCCAGGTTTACTGCAGCTATCAACGAAATCACGAATCGATTCGAAGGCACACAACCTAGCCCATCACAAGATCGTCAGACTATTCCCACCTCGATATCTGGCCTCATCCCTTTAGCTGGATTGCAGGACGGGAGGATGTATCTTCTCCATGTCCAACGTAAGTCTTTCTATCGATGTCATATCATTCGTAACTCATCAATTACAGGAAATGTCACAGATTATATCGCTGCACACCTTCGGAGGAAAAAATTTGCCGTCAAGGTGTCAGCTTGGATAGCTGGCCAGCTGTATGTGGTGGCAGGACAGCCCCAAAACCATCGCAGATTCGCTTCCTTTCTCGCTCTACCTCGCCGTGAAACAATATCTCGTCATAACGGATGAGGAACGTGAAATGGTCGAGCGTTCTTGCAGCAAGCTTCCCATTCCAGCTTGGGTGAGGATCAAGCATGGCAAGTATAAGGGCGACATAGCCCAAGTCTTCGATTCTGATTTGCCGAATGATTTGGTTGCGGTCTTGGTTCCCCTACGAGATTTCCCATACCCCATGTCCCGAGGATCTCGGTGTCTACTCGACCGATCCCGCCTTCCGAACGGGGACGCGGTCTCCAACATCTATCGCGATGACGAAGTTATAGGCTGCAAGTACAAAGGAGAGAGATACTACATGGGCCTCCTACTTCACAACTTCCACCGCGATCGCCTAGAACGTGTCGTCTGCCCTCACGTTAACGACATTGAACTCCATTTGCGATCCGGATGGGACAAGTCATTCCTCAAGAGCACTGTTGTTGCGTTTTCGATGCAGTTCTTGCACGCAGGCGATTGGGCCAAGATCGTCAAAGGAGATCTTAGTTCAGAAGTCGGGATGGTCACCTCAACCGACCATACTGTCGGTTCTGCCACCTTGGATTTGAGCTTGAGTGGACACCGAAAGGAAGTAGAATGTCGATTGCAGGACATAGAACGCATGTTTCGGATCGGCGACACGGTTTCGAGTTGTAGCAGGTCCATACTTCGGTGTGGAGGGGCACATTATTGAAATGGTAGATGATATATTTCGTCTTTGTCAAGATGTCTCAAAGGAAGAGGTGAGGGTCTATTTCAATTCAGATTTGGCGAAATCATCTAATATAATGCATCATGGCAGGTGGAAGTTTCAAAGTACTATCTGGACCAGCGCCCTCTGACTCACACGCGGCAAGAACGACCACCAACGCAGCAACTTTTTACACCTCCCGCTGATGTTGAATCGATTCAAATAGGGGATTGTGTAGAAGTACTTGTGGGGGAGCATATAGGCAAGTGTGGCATCGTGCGTTGGCTGCCCAAGGGAGGAGGAACTCTGTGGTTCCAGGACGGAACATTGTACATTCCGGTTCCCATTGCAGTAGTTCGGCGGACACACCTCCCACACCTTCAGACATTACAGTTCACGAAAGACAAGGGCTATGATGTCAAACCTGGAGACATTGTAAGAGTCGCCCGTGGGCCAGAATATCAGACGAAAGGGATCGTGCGAAGCGTCGACTTTCCGAATGCTCGTTGACCCTACTCTCTGACATCGATCATTCACTCGTCAGTAATATCTTCCTCAACCTATGTATATCTATGAATAACTGACTTCTGGCAGGTTGATGTTCCCATCTCTTTCGCGATGAAAATACACAACGCCAGCCTGGATTCCTTCAAACAGGACATCGGCCAAGAAGTATTCATCATTGGGGGTGACCGTAAGGGTTACCGAGCTACGCTCTACAGCCTCGCCAGTAGAGAAATGTACACTTGCTGTGCATGGGCAGCAACGCACTACAATCCCACTCCAGAATGTTGCCACAAGGTAAGCAGCACGCGTATTTTCACAGCGGACTAATTGCTCATATGTGTGTTTAGGTACGGAAGGAGACTAAACGGTACGATGCTCGAAGGAATAGACATGTTGTCTTTCTGTGAGATGCGGAGAAAATCGTACCTAGCCCCACAACCTCGAAGCGTCACCCCCCCACCTGAGAAGGCTCACTCTAGCTCATCGGTTGCAATTGCAGCTCCTGGCACGTCCTCATCCGCCTGGACCAACTGGACCACCAGCCCCGATGATCAGGCTAGCAGTCCTTTGCCCAGCATTAATCCCAGCACTTTGACTGCCGATCCGAATCCCTGGACTGTCGATACTGGCGACACACTAGATAACATTGATTCTCGATCGGAGAAACTCGAAGAGGGTGAGTCCACCCGGGGAGCCATCCATAACATTTTGCTTATTTTATCGTAGGCCCGCTAGCTTGGCTAATGAAAAAGGAATTTTCCTCCAAGCTCACCACGTATCACGTGATGTTAAAAGTCTCGCCCTCCTTTATGAGAGGCAGGCTACACAATCGATTTGTGTCAACCGCTTGCCCTGATCCCTTCCTCGGTCTGAATGGACCCGCCCCCGAGGGCTGTGTTGCAGTGTTCTGTTCATCGAACGGTGCAGGCGCCGCCATTCAGCACTATCACATACCGATCACAGATCTAAGCCGAGCTCCTCCTCGCAAAAAAAATCAAGAGTGTATTGTTCTAGATGGGAGTCATCGCGGTTCCATCTCTACTATAGCTAAGTGCAACCTTAAGAAGAACACCGTGGATATTGCAGTTACTCCTTCTACCTTGGTAACTTTACGTTTTGATCAGATCTGTCTTGTGGAGAAGTCACGCGCTACTATGTGATACCATTATACCATTACCACTACCTTGCCGTTCAATACCATTACCATTACGAAAGCACCCTGCGCGACGAATACCTGATGACTGCTCACCGAGCGCCCACCGAGCGCCCAATGAATGCGCACTAAGATTCCCCATTGCTTAAATTTCGCATTTTCTCAAACTCATTTGAACGTAAGGTAAATTTAAAATTTTCCGGCGTGGCAACACGTCCGTTATTATATAATATTGTGTGGAACATTTTTCTGCAGCTCAAAATTTCGCATTTATCTTTGGACGAACAAGTTAACATTTAAACCAATATTTTTCGAAAAGTGAAAATTTTCGAGTTTTTCATGCATTTAAATAGTTCAAAATTGGTATCAAAATGTGTTATTTGTGCTTTGTCATTCGAAATTTGCCATTAATCCAGTGATAAAATTCAATGTACGAATGACTAATTTGTCATTCTCATTTCAATCAAAATCTTGCCTAAGGGAAAACTCTGAAACCGCCGGTGTGTGAGAAGGGCATAAATGGGTTTCAAAGTTTGGCGCATATGCCGCAAACAACGCCGGAATAATCGATGAATGCAAATAATTTAAACTCCGACGGCACTGTGTGCCGGCCGTGATCACTAACGTCGTCATCGCTGTCCATCGCAGGCATCTCTGACCTCTATGGCCACACAAGGCACCATCCGTGGACATCGAGCTAGTAGCTCCAGTAGAGCTCGAGGTGGGGGCAGTCGTGGATTGGCTCCTACTTCCTCCCAACCCTCCAAAGCACAACCACCTACCAAGATCCCAGCAATCCAGCGGGAGAAACAGCACTCCTCACGCACTGCTCGCCTGATTGAGTGGTGCAAGGCCAATGATGAAGGTCAGATCAAGCTTTTCTCCAATTCAGCAAAAGATGCAAAGGATGAGGGATGACCACGACAGCAGATGTCCACCCAGAAAAAGAACTACATCCAGCAGCTGGCTACTGCAATTTTTGCCGATGATGAAGACCCACAAATTTGTGCATTATATCAAGAGCACCCTCTCAGCTTTATCAAACCTGTTCAAAGTCGGTTTACCTTGTATGTTTGCTATGATTTTGTTCATCTCTACTGGTGGCGTGATTGATTAGATATGTTAGGCTTCAAAAAAAAAACAATACCTTCAACAAGGAGCTTGGTCAAATGGGGGCTGGACTCAAGTCTATTGAGGAGCTGAATGCAGATCCTTGCACTAAAACTCTTGTTGGTACGAACATGCTTTTCTTTTTTTGTTTGTTATATTCTGAGATTGAGCACCAGCTCAACTTCTTCAGCAATTCCCGTGGTGGTCTGACCTCCACAGATGGTGGAGGACAAACCCAGCATATAATACAGTGTTCTTGACTGCAGATCCTGGTCAAGACTTTGCCAATGAGGCACTTGATTTTTTTACAGAGACCCCCAAGTCTGGGCTGCAGGCTGCTGATGAGATGGATCTAGGCATTAGCACGGGTACGGGTAACCCGCGGCAGGTCACGGGTACGGGTACTGGTGGGTACGGGTGCAGGTTGGGATTTTGAGACCCGTGACCCGTGTACCCGTCACTTCCATATATGGTCGTCTGCTGCGGCAACTGCTGTGGCCTGCGGTTCAGTCCTCATCATTAAATAACCTTGCAGCTCAACTCTCCACCTGCTTTCACCATCGAGGCAACAACGAAGAGGAGCAGCGACATTCTGATGAAAACAACGCCGCAGTTCTTTGCCCTGTGACTACTGTGAGTGATCAATGCAATCTAGCATTCTGATCCTGAGAGCTTGTAACGTGTAGCTTACATCACGCGATATGGATGCATTAGTACTAAAGACGGATGCCAGACATCGTCTTCTCACGCGATACCGCAGGACGCGGAACAGTAAGGATATTGACCAATCCATAAACCACTTTGAACGCGCCTCGGATCTCTGCCCCATGGACCATCCCTACCGCCCTGCAGCACTGCTCAATCTAGCTACTGCAAAGTTTTTCAGTTGCCAAGCTGGCGGAAGACACCTCGACCTCGACATCCCTATCAATCTGTTTCAAGATGCCCTTGATTTGCGTCCCACTGATCATCCGGACCGAACCATCACCCAGCTCCATCTTGCCATTGCTCTGCAATCTCGCTTCGCAAAACGGGGATTTCAAACGGATGCTGATGCAGCTAGAGAGTTAGTGAGTAAAGTCCTTGATGTCTGCCACGCCAACAGTCACATCTACAGAGCAGCTTTGATTGCAATTGACACAACCGCTCTATATTCTACTAAAAGCATTAATACAAATGATCTTGGGCAGGAGCGGCCCACCGCACCCATGTTTCCGTTATTGTCGAATCAACTTGCTCATCGAGTAGAGAGGTGTTTGCAGAAAGATGATCCCCATGCCTTAGATGAAGTGATATCCCTTCATTATGATGCACTGGGATACTACAACGCTGGGTATGCTTCATGAGGGCAATTGCTGGGCAATCTGGGTGTAATGCTGCACACTCGCTTCGATTGTCGAGGCAATGAGGAAGACTTGAACCAGGCTATAGCACTTCAGATGGAATGGCTGGCTTTGCACCCAGTCGGTCACAAAGATCGGTCCAAGTCATTAAATAATCTTGCCGCTCAACTCTCCTCCCGCTTTAAGCACCGAGGCAATGACGAAGACTTGGATCAGGCTATCGCACTTCACAGGGAAGCGCTGGCTTTGCACCCAGTCAGTCACACAGATCGGTCCTCATCATTAAATAACCTCGCTATTCGACTCTCCTCCCACTTTGAGCATCGAGGCAATGGCGAAGACTTGGATCAGGCTATCGCACTTCACAGGGAAGCGCTGGCTTTGCACCCAGTCGGTCACGCAGATCGGTCCATGTCATTAACTAACCTTGCAACTCAACCCTCCGCCCGCTTTTGCCACCAAGGCAACAATGAAGAGGCTATTGCACTTCACACGGAAGCGCTGGCTTTGCGCCTGGTCGGTCATACAGATCAGCCATCGTCACTCGCGACTTGACTCTCCACCCGCTTTCACCACTGAAGCAACGACGAAGGCTTAGATTTAGATACTATTATTAATATGTAGTTACTACTTGTTTTCTAGCATAGTTGGAATTCATACCCATGGGTTTACTGCCATACCCACGCAACCCGTCGATACCCGTATGAAGACCCGTACCCGTTGGTACCCTTGGGTACACGGGTACGGGTATATGGCGGGTATGGGTGCGGGTAGGGCTCTGGACACCCGTGGGTTTACCCGTGCTAATCCCTAGATGGATCTCGATGATGAGGAGCTCAAGCCAGGAGAAATTTTTAATCAGCCACTTGGCCAGTCGGAATATTCTCCAGTGGCTGCTGGAACTTCTCATTCACTTATCGACAGTGATGATGACCTCTACAACGACCTCAGCTCTTCCAACAAACCCTCATTTTTGCAGCATCGTGACCCTTCTTCCATCCCCTCTTCATTGCCACAAATTTCAGGCACTGATTCTCCAAGTTCGATGACATCACCACTGCTCCCTTTAAATCCTCCCCTCGACTACCACACATGTTCAACTCCAGGTCCTGCAGCTCCCCCAAGCAACATCAATCAGCCTCCGGATATCTCACTTGACTCTCCACCGAGAAATTCTGCACTGGCTCGTTTATGCACATTTATCGCACGGGAGTCTCCACCACAAGATGTCGATGACAATAATGGCTTTGGTCACATGGACCTTCAGCCAGAGTCATCTGGTAGTGAGAGCATCAAGGGTGTGATGAAATCCTTGACAGTGCACTCTCATAAAGCGAGTGGTAGTGCTCTGTGTGGTCGAAGCCCAGCCACCTCTACTCACCGCAGTGTGGGCCCATCACCATCTGGTTCTCGTTCAACATCAGAGTCTCATAAGCAGCTGCATAATATTGGGGCAGATGTTACAAAGAAGTTGGCTGATGCCTCTGACTCCCTCCTACTCCATGTGCAGAATAAATCGGATGTCAAAGCCTCGAGCAAGCAGATGAAGTTCGAATATGCTAGGTTTTCCAAGGAGTTGAAGGCTTGCGAGGCTCATGCTGAGCGTAAACATGACTCACATCAGGTCATGGCTAATCTCAATCATGAACGTGCCATATCCGAAGACAAGACAAGGCAACTTGAGTTGGAAATCTGACTTGAAGAAGCTAAATATCGTCATCTTGCAATGGAGTGTGGCTTGGGTTTAGGTGATGGGGCTAATTGATATCATGCTTGCTTTTGTGTGTCTGTCGCCGTCTGTTTACATTCAAGTTCGTGCTTATATTTGTCTTCAGTGCTTGTTGTTTTTGCTAATCATGCTCTCGATACTCATCACGTTGCTGTACTACTACTACATGTCATCTTTCAGACTTGTTCTTAATGTATACTGCACCTAAACTCTGCGGCTACGAAGCAAACGACCCATCAATGTGTTCTGCAAAATTTGTCCATCTGTTCCGATAAATCCTTCATCACCATTGCCATCCTCGTCCTCATCATCTACATCTCTGGCCCCTCGCACCTGTGATTGTTTCCGAAAGTGATGATTAGAGCTTTTCTTTCCCATATTCTCCTCAATATCGATAATGAAATTGTGAAGAATGAGGCAACAGCGAGTCCACATATTCGCATAGCTGAGGTCTTTCTGCGACTGTATCTGGATTCTTAGGTCGCGCAGGGACTGGAACCGTCATTCAAGAGACCCATAGCAGTGTTCGGATCGAACTTGGACCTTCAATTGTGGTATGAGTGCATATACCCGTCTCAAAATACTCAATGGCCTACTTTCAATAGGTGTGTATTGAATTTTTTTTGATCATGCCTCAGACCACCAGCCACTGGATGCTTGAAAGGAACAACACACCACATTCGCGATGCATATGCTGAATCTGCCCAGATCCACTCATTTGCTCCCAGACAGTTCTCGGGGTGTCGTGCAATTCGTGTCTTCAAGAACACATTAGCGTCGTGCAGACTTCCTGGGACCCCCAATCACGTAGTCGACAATATGGAGGTTGTGGGGCATGATCACAATCTAAATTAACAGTCAGGATGAATTTTTAATTTATTCTAGATGACTTACCTGCGCGGACAGGGAGTAATTTGATTTTCGGTCAAAAAAACCTTCTCCATGCCATCCCGGTTTGTGGTACACATTGAAAGGTGTGCCATCAACACACAAAAATCCACCATGCCACTCCCGACATGTACGTTCCTCAACCCAGTCTTTCGCTCGATCTATCTCAATCTGGTCTTTAGCCTCCAGTGGGTCAAAGTGGATGACATTGTCATGGTGCTGCAAAATTGCAACCATAACACGCCGATAGCAGTTGTATATTGTTCCAACCGAAACCCCTGCCCAATCAGCCATGTCTTCCGCAGTTGCTGCATTTCCGTAGTGGCCAGCGGCATTCAAAAATATTCCCAGCTGAATGGGAACAGGTAGTAGAAGATTGTTAGAATTGTTGTAAAAAATTGGATGATGGATGATTTTATTGATGAGTTCTACGAACACATCAGGATCGACTCGGAGCTTGCGACGGAACCTCCGAGGATTTTCCAATGTCCACTCTTTGAGTAGATGGAGCTGCGGTGCGTGGGTGGCTGTAGGACGTGAAATGAGCATACATGCTTTAGTGACTTCATCTTGAAGTGCTTGGATGGTATTACTAAAGTCGAGAAAGACTTGGCTACTGAACATGGGTCCAGAGGCTTCTGTAGAATCTGGATTGGAGGATACCGGCATGTCATTCCAGACAGAGTCAAGCGACATCCAGGTATCAAAAGAGCTTATGGAATCCATGTTGATATTTGATGATAGATCAGAATCAATAGAGCCAGAGTCCAAGTCCAAGTCCGACTCATCTGAGCTAGACTTGTTGGATGACTCAGAGTCAGATGAGTCGTCATCCATTAACATGTTTACTAGCTCGAGGTACCGAGCAAGTTGAAGAGTCTTGTTTGTTTCTCGGAGGGCCTCTAGTACCTTTTTATGCTCTGAAATGTGCATCAGGAGGGACGGTGGAGAATAGTAGCTTATCAATTATCTCTTCCGTGATACTGGATACTTTCCATGATAGGATTGATTAGTAACATGAATGTTTTACGCGGAGCTTGAATATCAATATATATTCTTGTTTTTGTGGAGTTCAAACACATGCACACTGTGTACTTTGAAACCCATTATATACTATTAGATAAAGGCCGAGCTCCGCCGGCAGCAACCTTGTCCCACAAGTAACATGTACACCACTGACCGCCAAAAACCTATTGTAGAGCCCTAAAATGGTCAAGGTGTAGACTAGCCCTGAGAAATATCCATAATATGGGTTTCGCACTATCTCTGTGAAAGGTTTTGCTCAGAGCTGTGTGAGAGCTGGGAAACAGACCTATACTCACATACTTCAGTCATTATTTCATGTAGAACCCTGGCTCCTGATGTGCAAAAGGCCCTAGAATCATGGCTGGCCTGTCACTGGCCAGAGCTTTTGTCTACAGCATGTAGAATCATGGCTGGCCAGTGTAGATATACAAATACTAGGATTTTAATAATTAAAGCAATAGCAGTTAGTGTTATGCCTATAGCATGTAGAATCATGGCTGGCCGGTGTGGATATCTAAATATTAGGATTATGATGATAAAAAATAGCGATAGCTAGCCTTATGCCTACAATATGTAGAATCATGGCTGGCCAGTCCTTAGTTCATAAATTGCATACTGGCCAGCTGACACCTATGACATGTAGAATCATGGCTGGCCGGTCATTGAGTCATAAATTGCATACTGGCCAGCTTACACCTACAACGTGTAGAATCATGGCTGGCCGGTCATTGAGTCATAAATTGCATACTGGCCAGCTTACACCTACAATGTGTAGAATCATGGCTGGCTGGTTGTTGAGTCATAAATTGCATACTGGCCAGCTTACACCTACAGTGTGTAGAATCATGGCTAGCTGGTCATTGAGTTACAAATTGCATGCTGGCCAGCCTACACCTACAACAGAGGGAATCAAACATGTCGATTCTCGCAACCAATTCTGAGTCCGATTTTCAGCTCGATTCTTTGACCTGAATCGACGTCAACTTTGAACACCCCCGATTCTACTCGCAACTTCGCCTCTGAATCATGCATGATTCTCGCTCATAGCACCTGCTTTGTCAGTGATCTCAGTTAGCATCTGAAAAGTAAGTTCTTCAGTCCATCTGTAGTTGGGCATTGTCGGATACTAATAGTAACAGAACAATAGGTCATGCACTATGATCTTCCCGACCCTTTGATCCTCTCTTGCCTGTTTTGGTGGGCTGCTTCTTAGCTTTCACATCAGCAGGCTTAGACTTTGCAAGTGCATTTTTGGTTGTTGCTTTCACTATGGTACAGCTAGCGGGTTATAACAGCAGTAGGCCCTTTGAGTCATAGTGTAGGGGACAGTGTATTTCTTTGTGATATGTTTTGAATGGATATTTCGCAATTTTAATTCACATGGAAATTACAAAATTGGACATGGCAACACGATGTTGATGAATCGATGATGAAACAAATTGTTGAAGTGGCTCCAGAGCCGCTTCAATGATTCTTGTCGATTCTCGATTCTACCCGATTCTGTCATCTAAAAATCGACAACAGAATCGACAACAGAATCGGTGTGAGAATCAACATGTTTGATTCCCTCTAATGTGTAGAATCATGGCTGGCCTATGGGTGATTATCTACTTGCTTTATGTCACATTTTCGCTATTTTGAACACATCTTTATTTGACCCCCTCAAGCGCCCCACATCAATTGGTACAGTGTATGTATGGGAAAACATAATTTATTTCGACATGTTTGATTCCCTCTATTGTAGGTGTAGGCTGGCCAGCATGCAATTTGTAACTCAATGACCAGCTAGCCATGATTCTACACACTGTAGGTGTAAGCTGGCCAGTATGCAATTTATGACTCAACAACCAGCCAGCCATGATTCTACACATTGTAGGTGTAAGCTGGCCAGTATGCAATTTATGACTCAATGACCGGCCAGCCATGATTCTACACGTTGTAGGTGTAAGCTGGCCAGTATGCAATTTATGACTCAATGACCGGCCAGCCATGATTCTACATGTCATAGGTGTCAGCTGGCCAGTATGCAATTTATGAACTAAGGACTGGCCAGCCATGATTCTACATATTGTAGGCATAAGGCTAGCTATCGCTATTTTTGATCATCATAATCCTAATATTTAGATATCCACACCGGCCAGCCATGATTCTACATGCTATAGGCATAACACTAACTGCTATTGCTTTAATTATTAAAATCCTAGTATTTGTATATCTACACTGGCCAGCCATGATTCTACATGCTGTAGACAAAAGCTCCGGCCAGTGACAGGCCAGCCATGATTCTAGGGCCTTTTTGCACATCAGGAGCCAGGGTTCTACATGAAATAATGACTGAAGGGTCTGACGCAAGGGCTTTTCTCCACTTGGGACAAGCCCTCATGATCTTGTGTATGTTCAATTGAACAGCTGCAGCTGTTCTTTTGGGCCATGCCTGTGTGTCTGCGGGCATTGTGCCGAGAACACTACTAGGACCAGCCGACATAGTATTGGCAGTAGATTCCTTCCAGAACATGGCAATCGACGAGTCAGCCACGGAACGACCTTGCCCGAAAATGTCCAATAGGGTCACAATGTCATTGTCATCATCAGCATTCGGAAAGTAAACCTTGGGAACAGAGGAGTAGAAACCCGCAGGGAACTCCACATGGTGAATTATTGTGTGCGCCTCGTGCTTGCATGCAATGCTGTCCTACAGAATTGTAGCATGCAATATTTGTACCATTTTACTAAGGTGGACTTACATGACAATACACTCTGTGCATGACCTCATTGATGCCAGTCTTGCCTCGTACCCATGGCAGATTCAAAGGCAGACTGGCATCTTGACGTTCCTACACATCTGATCAGTAGAGGGGATGGCCCAATCAAGAGTGAACATACAGCAAGCACAAAACAGGGACTTCAGTACTTGGAGATGTTTCACAAACTGGAAAGTGTTCAATGGGCATCACCATGTAAGCAACGAGAGAAAGATGATTCTTGAGCTGGGAGGATGTCAATATATACTACCTATGAAATTAAACACCCACAGTTTCGTGACTGGCAGGCGGGCTCTGCACTCATATTAAGATATGTAGAATAGATTAGAAAGGCGTAGAAGTACTCACATAAAGAGGATACAACATAGGCTGAGGGTCAAGGGAGAGATATCCCATGATGTCGATGGTGAAAGTGGGCAAACCCTGCCAGGAGACACATTTAACATTTTGTGTGATTTGCACAATGAAGAAACAACAACTTACAGACAACATGGTCAAGCCAGCAAACTCAGGGTCATAAACATATGACTTGTGCTGGAATCCTGAGCTGGATCTTTATGTCATCCAACAGCAATAGACATGATATACTAGTGGCCGAGTAAAACATGAGCGATATAGGCCATATTTAAAGAGGAATACATACCTTGATGGCCGCAGTTAGTCATTAGAACATGGGCATATTTAATTACATTGAAAGTTCAACATGAGGCATTCAGTCAGAGCACCATCGATGGAAGACTATGTACATATCTATAATACATCCAAACTAGGCCGCCAATTCAGCGCCATCAAGAGACATCAGACGGTATTCAGGAACAATTGAATTGTAGTCAGTTTATGTACATAATATTTTGGAGGTTCTTCAAATCTGTTCCCCATGAACGGTGTTTTTAACATGAGGCTTAGTGAGATGCCCATGTGCTGTCTTGATAACCAAGGGTCTTATATAAATACGTGTAAGAATGTAATGACACCAGATAAGACTTCTTGCCAGTCCTCGATTAACATGGTCTACGACTTTTCTTCTTTCATGGTAGATAACATGTGAGTTCTTGGGAGGCTTGCTAAACCAATCAATTAGATTAACTTAGCCGGAGCTTTATTATCTCTGATTGAAACTATGAGATTGTCTAGGATATACTGTCTAGACACTTGAACTGGTTTCCTGAATATACGATAAACTGTCGAGAAGCTGGTCTCAAATGTGACTACAGTGACCAAAGCTCGTGTTGGTCAATATACAAATACCTGGTGAGAACACTGGTCTCACAAATAACAACAATGACCAAAGCTCGTGTTGGTCAGTAAACACTACGTGGTGAGAACACTGGTCTCACAAAACTGGGTTTCTATCGCGAGAAACTTACATAATCTCAAGGGAAATACTGTCCCTGCACTTGTCTGGACAGTACTTAGAAAGGAAATGTGCTTTCTAAGCAGCAATCTGTTCAGTCTGAAGCTTCTTAGGTGAGAGTTCAATTGGTTCAAGTGGGAGATCCTATTTTTTGGGGGGGGAGAATGGGCTCTCCTTATATACATTTTGTGTGGGAATATTATGTAAGTAAAAAGGTGATGTAATGACTTCAGAATGTTCTAGCAGGTGCAAAAGAACATTCCAGAATATTCATGGTGGGATAATGACATCATTCTGAGTCACTCTGAGTCATTGGAATGTTCTAGCAAATTCCATGGAACATTCTGGAATTGATGACATCATTATGACATCAGTATGATATCATATCTTTCAACAGAATACCTGCAGGAGTGTGTGTGAAGTCCTATGACATCATTATGACATCATATCCTGTAGGTACAATTTTAGAAGCATCTGATTAGTCAGAGCATCCTAATAGAAAAGTAAAGTAAAGAAACACTAGAGAAAACTACTGTCATATCCCGTATTCTGGACCTTAGTCCGATGATGTTCCCATGCCTTCCGGATGCACATCCAGACCTCCATACCCTTATCCATGCCTTCAAGTCCTCCAGTCCACTATCGGTTTGATTCCATACACCTTCGTACATCCATATATCAATACCTTTGGACCTCCGCAGCTAAGCCTGCTCCATCCACCCTTAGTCCTATCGGATCCGAGCTCATTCCATCTTGGACTCTACCTTCCCTAGACTACTGGTCTATATCCATGATCCTTATCCTAGTTCCGTCTTCACCTATATCTCCGGATCCACTCATCCGATATCCAGACGCTTCATCTGATACCTCTAGACCTCCGGATCCGACCTATACTCATATCCGAGGCCCAAACCTTAAATCAGCGTCTATCTCCTTATGGTAATCCCCTTGACTCCAGACTTTGGTTATCTGTGTTTCCGTCTTGCTTATTGATCCTTGTACTCTGTTCATATCCGAGTTCATTTACTTATGTTCCGTTCATACGTACTAATATGTTTCCACATGCTTGTACATAGCATTTGTGTTCAGCTTACTGATCCTCTCGGATCCCTTCCAGTATATAAAGATCTGTACAACTCCTGTAAAGTTTCCTTAGTTCGAATATCAACATAGACTTGCTCTCTCGCATCTTAGACTTCACTCATTCTTGTCTCGGACTTTGGTCTATCCAAGTTCTGCCTTTCCATCAAAGGCCTAGGGATGGATTCCCTAGGCCGGAAATCGGACCTTCGGATTTGTCCCCTATGTCTCTGTTCTGAAGTCTAGGGATTGATTCTCTAAGACCGAAGTTTTGCCTTTCCGGCACTTCCTGTCTTTCTGAGACTTGTGTCTAAACCCCATCTATCCGACTCTACCATAGTGTAGTCTACCTCTGTTTGTTTCTACTCCAGACCTTGTCCATAGTAGCCTTTCCCCTCCTGTCCTAATCCTGTCCACACCTCCGGTCCTCCAGTCCTCCTAAGCTTCGGACATTGTAACCTTTGGACGTCGTAACCTTTGGACATCGTAACCTTCGGACGTCGTAACCTTCGGATGTCGTAACCTTCGGACGTCGTACCCTTCAGATGCCTTAACCTTCGGACCTCCAGACACCCTGTCCTTCGGACCACTCCTCCTACCCTATCCTGCTTTGGACTCTGTCCCTTGCAGCCTATCCCCTATGTGTTTCTATCTAGGGAACTTACCTTGGGAAGTCTTGCCTTCAGATCTAATACAGTGGATGAAACTCCTCCGGAGTTTCCTATACTCCTCTGGAAGTTTCTCGCACTCATCCGGAAGTCCTCTAGCACTCTACTAGAGTAGCCAGCCTCCGGAAGTCCTTTGGACTTCGTCGGATTCCATCTGGACTTCATTCTGAAATTAAGGGCACATACTTGGGTAAGGGGCACAGCGCATGAGCTGAGGCCAAGCCCTTCGGATCTGTCTACCCTTGAGCTACGGTCTTAACAACTACTCAGAAATAATGGAACAAATAATAGTACACAATATGTGGGCTTTTTAGATAGGTTTTTGTTAGGCTTTGAACTTTTCTCTATGGGTTTCTCTAGCCAAAGTGAATAAGCCAAAGGAAAGGCAATACCTTAACCTTCAATTTGCTTCTCATATCAACTAGGTCATTATGTGATTCCCATCTCACATATGACTTTTCTTCAAAACATGGTAGATTCATGAATCACTGAGGGAAAACTGAAACTATTGGACCAAGGTTTAATACCAAGGTATGGGTTGACTAGTCTGAGGACTAAGCTAACAGACTTTGTCTTTTAGGGGGATACCTAGTAGTCATGTCCATGCATGATTCCCAAATCATGCAGGACACCGGTTTTACAACTCTGGATGAATCTACCATCCTACAAACTGTCACCAAAACCTGGAACCAAGATGAGACCCACTACTGCATAGGAAAACTCTTCTCATCATGCCACATACCTGACAATGAGTTCAAGGCAACCCAAGACTTCATCTCCTCATGCCACATTGAGCTCCTAGATTTCAAAATAACCGGAGGTCTATTAGTCCCCCACTTCAATATCCTCGCAACTAGTCCCACAAATGATGCGAAGACATGGACTGATCTCAGAAGTTACCTAAGCACACTCACTTACCCAACCAGCCTCAATGGCTGTGGAACCACAACGGCCCTTTTTGCCTGTCAAATCTGTCACTCCCTCGCACACCCATGAGGTCTGTGCCCATTCCCACTCATCCCTCATTGGAATGGCCCGAAAGTAGGCGGCAGGAACAGTAATACCGGGGCTCGTCAGACAGGAAGGGCCAGAGGGGGCAGACCTGGATGAAGCACATGACCTGATTTGATCTAACCCAATGCATTAGTACATGATATAGTGAAAACAACACATACTCAAACAAACCCATCATTACTCCCATCCCAAACCCCCTTAGTCCTTGATCTAGATACATATATGCATACCTACCTTACCCACCTCATCCCAGTCCAAGTACAGCAATCACAGTTGTTCCACCAGAACAAAACCACCAGAAACAACCCGAGGCAACGCTCCTGTCTTAGGCCCAGTCCCTAAGAACAAGTGAACCGTTGATGATACAATGCTGTTTCCACTGAGGCATGAACCGGAAAACACTAAACCCCAGCCCAAATATACTGACCATTCTTACAACGGGACAGGAAAGCCAAGGTTTGCCTCACAAAAGCATGGTGCACACCAGACCATGGATACCTTTTTAGGTTTGGACGAGCCGTGCCGAGAGGCTTGTAAGGCTGACTATGAGTTTGAAGGGGAAAGCGAACAAGACGAGATAGAAGAGAGACGTGTTAGTAGGTAACACAAAGATAGATAGGACTAGGACTGGAGACGGGGACTTTCTGAGAGGGCTTCGGTCATTCTTGGAGCAGGTATCTGAATATAGGATTTGCTGCTAGATATGAGTGTACATGAGCTGTATATAAGTGCAAAACAGCAAGGGTCCTCGGGTATATCTTGACTGAACGATTATGAGAAAACGGAGGCAGAAGGGAGTGGCGCTGAGCCTGGCAGGGTAGTGTAGAAGGCATGAATGGAGAGTACAAAAAGATTATGAATGAGTGGCGGTCTGAATGTTATAATTGACGAGAGTTGTGTAGTAGTGACGGTTTTGGAGACAGCGAATTGAAAATAAATGAGAGTAACGAGATAAGGAGAGTTGAAGGTTGTTGTAATGATGAGACCAAGGCCATGCTGGATGTCGACGATAGTGAGATAATGAGCATAAGGAACAAAGGAATATATCCGCGTGACTTGGATATGGAAGGTAACACCTTCCATATCAGTGAGTCACGTGGATGGGTTCGAGCGCTTGGCTTGAGCGTTTTTGTTTTGAAGTCTTGGTCAGGGCGTAGAGAATATCATATCTTTACAGGCTCAAGTTTTCATTAGTACATGATACCAGTCTCACGGGAGCTGTAATTCATTGAAAACGCTAACATAGTCCACTGACAATGAGCCAGGATATGCTCATTCTAAATCTACATCATGATTGTAATGTAGCTTTGGTAACACGATCACCACCAACACTCTACAACACCCCCACATACTCGGTCTCTCTGTTGGTCACGGTGCTCGCTTCCCAGACCATGGAGGAGGTCCACCTCGTACCACTGGGTGGCCCTCCAATGACTGGTCTGGGTCTTTCGGAAGTGGAACTGCCAACCAAAGGCAACCCCAACACCAACAACAACAACCAAACCAGGTAAACGAGGCCCTGAATGAAATTAAAAAAAAAACACGAGCCAACATCAAAATTGCGACTCTGAACATAAAAAGGACGCACCTCCACTAACCTCACCCAAAGCCCAATGTCAAAATGGACTACAATCAACCAAACAATGCATGATCAAAAAATAGGCATATTATGTGTACACAAAACCCACCTGACAAACGAACACGCAAAGCAAATAGACTCCCTTTTCTCCCACAGACTAAGAGTACTCAACACAAGTGACCCACTGTGCCCCGGTAGCTCAGCCGGCATAGCTTTTATCCTAAACAAAGAGTTAACAAACACGTCAAGCGCCACAATGGAAATATTAATACTGGGTTGAGCAGCTATCATGTCATTAAACTGGCACAATAAAACAATCAAATTTTTAAACATATACGCACCAAACAATGCACATGAACACCCTGATTTCTGGAACAAAGTCAGAATGGAATGGTTAAAATCAAATATCAGTGACATAGACTTCATGCTAGGCGATTTCAACCTTACTGAGAACCCAATTGACCGTGCGCCTGCAAGACTAGACAATGAACCCACAATAAACGCTCTAAGAGAACTAAGGTCAGAGATTAAAGTACATGACACTTGGCAGAACGAAAACCCACATCACCAACTGTTCATGTTCAGTAGCAACCAACATACACTGTCACGACTCGACAGGATCTACACATCCGAACGACACCTAGAAAGTATGCTAGACTGGAACACAAAAGTTAGCCAAATACCATCAGACCACCAAATGGTATCAGTGAGATTCGCCCCACCGGGCCTACCACACATTGGCAAAGGAAGACGGACCTGGCCTATAGGAATAATGGCAGATGAAGATCTACTTAAACAAATCATTAAAATAGGCGATGAGAGCCAAAGGGAACTCCACGCACTAAGACAAAGAGACGATGAAGCAAACCCACAAACTATATGGAAGTCTTTCAAAAACAAAATCACAGCCATGGCCAAAGAAAACAACAAAGACACATCTAGTGAGAATAAATCAACAAATCAGAATGCTAACGAAAGACTTACGCAAGATCTCCAACTTGAAAGAAATAGATACCTCTGAAGATGTGAGAATCAACAGAGTGATAATGGAACAAGAAATAAATCACTTACAAAACAAACAAAACAAAAAGGCGCAACTAAAAGCAAAAGTGCAATGGGCATCCCAAGGGGAAACCATAAGTAAGTATTGGTCAAAAATAAACAAACAAAAGCACCAAGAGATATGATCCATTGCCTGAAAATACCGGGATCAAACAGATACACAACAAAATCTGAAGAAATGGCAGAAATAGCAAAAACATACCACAATGACATATAAATGCCCGACACACCCACCAACACTAACATAAACCAAAGTCAAAAACAAGCAAGAGAAGCAACACTGAAAGATATACCAAAAAACCAGAGACTAGATGCACAAACGAACCAAATGAATGAGATCCTAAAGGAGGAGCGCATACTGAACGCACTTATGTCATCAAAATCCGGGGAGCGCAACCGGCATCGACGGAATCCCCTATGAACTGTGGAAAAACCCTCATTATAAATACAAAGAAACATGCATAAACGAAAAACCAGGATTTAATATTATCAAAATCCTTATGATAGTCATCAACGACATACAGTTACATGGAGTCCATAAAGACTCTGACTCCACCCTTGGGTGGATATGCCCTTTATATATATAAAAAGACTGAACTCTGATTGAAAACTACTGCCCCATAACCCTACTGAACACCGACTATAAAATACTAACCAAAGCGCTGGCAATACAACTCACAAAACACATTCACCAGTTAATACATCCTAATCAAAGCGGTTTCGTCCAAGGGAGATCGATCTTTGATCCAATCTGCCTGACACAGGTAATGACCGCCTACGCGGACCTGATGGAGGAAGATGGAGTAATAGTAGCTCTCGACCAAGAAAAGCTTATGATAAAATACACCATAAATACCTCCTTGAAACACTAAAAGCCTTCAACATTCCACCCATGTTCATCAATACCATTTAAAAGCCTATACAACTCAGCATACACCAAAGTAGCGATAAATGGCTTCCTAAGCTCACCATTTGAAGTCTCTCAAGGCGTGAGACAAGGGGATCCCCTATCATGTCTACTCTTCGACATCGCAATTGAACCACTTGCATGTGCACTCCATAACTCCCCAAAATAAAGGATACCAAATACCTGGAGTGAATGAAAGAATCATAGTCAATGTGTATGCAGATGATACAACAGTATACCTCACATGCGACGACAGCTACACTGACCTCGAAGAACTACTCCAAAACTGGTGTCAAGCGTCAGGTGAAAAATTCAATCTCAAAAAAAATAAAAAATACTACCAATAGGTACCAAAGAACACCGACAAAACGAGAGTCAAACAAGAAAACTAAACAATAGAGATGAACCATGGAAAGAACAAGTCCACATAGCCCAAGATGGTAACCAAATCCGATCCCTCGGAGCTTGGATAGGGAATGATGTTGAACACGCAACATCATGGGAACTGATCCTAGAAAAAATAGAAAAGAGCTTCAGAAGATGGGAACTCGGACACCCCTCCCTAGACGGTAAAAAACTAATCATACAAATGATAGCTGGCAGCATAACACAGTTCCTTGCGAAGGCACAAGGAATGCCAAATCCATAGAAACCGCTATCACAAAACTTATTAGAAATTTCATATGGAACAAGAAAAGGACCCCACCCATCAGCAACAAACACCTAGAACAACCAATAACTGAAGGAGGCCTAGACCTCCTAAACATCAAAACAAGAAATAAGGCCATCAACATCACGTGGCTGAAAACATACATGGACATATCAACTCACCGTCCGACATGGGCCTTCATAATTGACGAAATGATAAACCACTTGAAACCCGAAGACCCACAAACACGTCTGACCCAAGAGCCTTCCTCACATCTTGGACCCCTCTGACACAAGGCAAATGAGCAAACAAACTACCAATGATAATCACGACACTGTCAAAAACTGCAAAAAAAACATTGCACCAGGTTGTGTACCGCTAAAGATCTCCAATGATCTCAAAGAACCAACTTCCAGCCTAGTCACATATGGCGCCCCCCCTAAAATGTATCATAAGATAAAAACCTATGCCTAAAACAAACACACAATGCAAAGTTAGTAAAAGACCTGAGAAACATGACAAGGCGACTAACCCACCAAAACACACACCAAAAACAAGATACATGCCTATGCAATGAAATGCATAGAAGACGGGCTAAAGGATGTAAGAACCCACACAAATGCGCTACAACAGCAGAGTCAATACTCCACAACCTCCTCCCCAAATACAACCCATACTCTTCACCACGAAAAGATGACCTAACACTAATGCACAGGAGACTAGAGAAAAATGTGCAGGCAAGAAAACAACCACTACAAGAAGCCACCTTCAACCCATCCATCACGATCAAAAACAGCCTATCCGATGGCTTCTGCATCTTCATCAACCCAACCAGACCCATCCATATACCAGCTTACTGCCTCCACGCTCCCCAAAACGGACAAAGAACACAAAATGACCCACTCACCATCTTCACAGATGGATCCTGCATGAACAATGGGAAACAAGACGCAAAATGCAGAGGAGGCATCTGGATAGCTAACAATCACCCACTAAACCGAGCGATAAGCATACCGGGCACTCACCATTCCAACCAAATAGGAGAACTTGTAGCTGTACTTGTAGCGCTCCAATCAGTAAACCCATCAACACCTGTCAAAATCATGACTGACTCAAAATATGTAATCAATGGCCTAACCACTCACCTAAGCGACTGGGAAGATGCAGGCTGGATAGGAGTATCCAATGCCCCCCATTTTCAAAGCATTAGCATACCAATTAAGACAGCGACCAGCCACCACATCTTTCCAATGGGTAAAGGGCCATAGCAGCATCGAAGGAAATGAAAAGGCAGACCACCTTGCCCAACAAGGAGTGTCGAAAAAATACAGGCACCATCGACCTGTATGTACCGAGAAATTTCAACCTGCAAGGTGCAAAACTGTCAAATATAACACAAAAATTAGCATACAAAGCACTGAAAAATGAAACACACCTAGAATACAACAGACAAACCCTAGGCTTACTGAGCATGACCAGAGCCACTATTGAATCCATGACCGCCACAATCGAGACGGATAAAGCGATATGGAGAAGCTGCAGAAATAAAGACATTGCAAAAAAAATATACAAATGTTCATATACAAAACGCTAAACAATGCTTTCAGAATAGGTGAATATTAGCTACAAATACCCACATTTGAACATAGAGCCAGATGCCAGGCTTGCGGGGAAGTTTTGGAATTGATGGACCACATCCTCACACAATGCAACAACCCAACACAGAATAAAATATGGAGCCTCGCCAGAACCATATGGCCAAGACAACATGGACCATGGCCAGAGCCAAAGATAGGCCTAGTCCTAGGCTGTGTCATATACCATATTCCCAGGTACATATCTGAAGATCCGGATCTCAGATCCAATCCAGATCCGATGGACATATCCGTCATCTGGTCCACAGATCCGATCTAATCCTTATTTCATGTCCTGTTCATATAACTCTAACTATCGTTCATCTCCTTTTGGCATTCCTGTACACCGGTATACCGGTTATCCTTTACTTCTGTTATGCTTACTGATCTGCTACACTTACTGATCCGCTTTAGCTTATACTTCATTCCCGGTTATGATTCATTATCCATCCGACTTACTGATATGCTGTACACATACTTTGCTTATACTTCGTACATAGCCTCGCGTCCTTGCTTATTGATCATTCTGTTAGTTATCCGTAGTATATAAACCCTTGTACATGCGCTGTAGTAGATCAGTTTGAATATCATCTTAGATTGCACTCATTCTGTCTGGACTCTAAGTCCCTCCATTATCCGTCCGGACTCGAGTACAATACTCTTGTCAACTCCGAGACTTAGGATTGATTCCTATGGTCTATATATCCGTCTCTGTCTCCGGACAGTCCTTGCCCGTTAATTTCTAGTTCAGATCCGATCCAGATTAGCCGTTACTATATACATTCGATATCCGGAAGCCCTAACGGATCCGTTATGAGACTTATCCGTCTCAATATACGCGATACTCTAGCACTCTGAAATAAGGGGCCAGACTCGGGAAAGGGGCACAGCGCACGAGCTGAGGCCGAAGCCCTTCGGATCCGATACTACTTGAGTATGGTCTTAACAGGCTGCGGCACACTGTCCATCCCACAACCCCCTTGAGAACAAAATGAAGAAAACCACGCAATCCCAGAAATCAACAAAGGAGCGTCCCGCCTCCTAAAAATCCTGATGTCTGAATCAGCTTATCTTATCTGGACACTATGATGTGAATGAACCATAAAAGGACAAACACATACAGAAGACAACATCACCAGCAGGTGGGTAAACACCATTAACAGACGAATATAACTGGACCACGTGGATAGCAGCTCGAACAAAGAGATCATCTAAAGCCATCACACAAGTCCGTCAAACCTGGGCTGACATAATCAAAATAAACGACAACAAAGCGAACCTGGACAATACTGATTGGGTAACTACACTAGAGGTTTTAGTGGGTATTAAACTACCCAGGCCCTTGCAGACTGAGGCCACCAGGTAGTATATGGAGCCCCACACTACTTCCATATGGAGTGTGCATAAGTAGCATTTTTTCCTCGGATGGTGCCAGTGCACTGCTATAAGTGTTTTATGTAGGGCTAGAAAGTGTCAGTTGCTACTAGGGTCCCGGGAATTAGGGTATGGCATCTGGTTGACAGGCTAATTAGCATGGCCCTCTGCAAGGGCCAAATTTACAGGTGTGAATGACACGAAATTTACACAAATTTACTGACGGGGGTTTGGGGGCAGAGCCCCCGAAAGCTCCAGCTTTTTGACACTAATTAGCGTTAATTTGCAGGTGAATTTCACCTAATTGACTGTAATTTACTCTACAGACTCCCATGTCTCCCACTCATCATCCATTGGTGTCGTTGATGAAGTTGCAGTGTCAGACGTCAGCTTGGATGGAGGTCCGTGACTCGCAGAAGTGGTTGGCTCAAGCTGCACAGGCTGGTCTGAGAGAATATTGAGAAGGAATCCTGATGATAAGTTGATGTGATCACCAACATCAAACATGTCACTTTTTCTCCATCGAAGCTCACATCATCACCATCATAAGGCCACTGTCCCTCACTGGTCTCATCATCCGAGTCGTTTATTGCGACATCTCTTTTCATAGGTGGTCGGACAGGTGGTGGAATGACCATTGGCTTCTCAGGTTGTTGGTCACCAAGGATGGTTGCATGCATATCGCACCATTTGACCGAAGGAGCTGTTTTTGATGCCACTGACTGAATTAGATGTACATCAGTCTTTCAATAGTCCGAACGAGCAAAGGCAACTTACATCAGGTTTCCAGCGGTGCCACTGGCGAATTTGAATGGTTTCTTTTAATGTTGCAATGTCTTGTCGGCTCCGAGTAGGACTATTGAGCCACATTATGGTCGACACAGTCCTCTCATCAGCCATTGACACTGGTACCACAGAATATAACTTGATCGCGAGAGCCTGACACAAGAACAAGACTTTAGTGAATTGAACCAATCGCAATAAATGACTTTATCACCCCAAGAACCTGTGCGTTTTCATCTTTCTGGACAGCGAGCCACCAATCCCGAACATTCTCGTTTTTGCGAGGCTTGTGGTTGAAAGGATCTGCACCTTTGCAATACTCCTTGAGCTTGACCTTCAGTGACTGCAGAGCCTCTCGTGGCGTCAATCCAGCCAAGTGCGGATTTCTCTCCTTCATGAGTTTTGCAGCAACTTGGTTTGACCTTACCCCATCATAAACATCACCGTATTCGTGCTTTAACGTGTGCTGGAGACTTGTGCCAACTTAGGGCGTGACATGGGTTGACCCGGGTCATACCCGCACCCAACCCACAGGTACCAAATATTTCAGAGGCCTACTCGTACCCGTGTGGGTAAGAGCATCACGGGTACAGGTCAACCCACAGGTGGTATGGGTCACCCGTGGGTGAGTAGACATATTTGCAATACTGGTATGTACATGTGCTGAGGAGCGAAAACACTATGTATGAAGCTTAGTCTGAGTCAATAACAATATTGTTGCTCTTTCTCTTTCCTGAGGCCTTGCCTTTGCCCTTTACCATCTTCGTTCGCATGATTGATGTGCATAGACAGACATTAACACTACCAAATGAGCCCAGAATGTATCAATTTCTGCCAGTGAATGGTTACTTTATCAAAAGTCAGGATAAGGGAGCGAGTGGATGAATAGCGCTTCATGTCGTCTTGAACACACATCATAAAAAACCTTGAATGATTGTCAATGATTGAAGTGAAAAAGGAGAAGAAAAAAATTATGTCTCGACTATCTTTTTGCGTTCCAATGGTGTCTTCCCAATGGCATGAGCTTCCTGCCTGACATCACAAAGGAGAAGGTCGACATATTCCCAAAGATTGGTTGATACCCAGTTCCGTTTCTTCTCCATCGTATCAGCAACTGTGACTTCATCAGGTTCTTGGTTCTCTCTTGTGGCTGGATCTGGGCCTAGGGTATCGAGGGAGTCATTGTCTTCATCCCTGTTCTCCACTACAGCAGCACTGTCCTGAGCTGCCAATGTGGCCTTAGACTGCTCAACAACAGTCTGGAAGTTGACAAAGGTACTGCGCTGTTCAATGGCACTTTGTCAGCAGGTTTAAACGAAATGAGAGTAGGATAATGCTTACTAGAAAGGCAAAGTGCACCCAGTGTGCTGCTGTAACTTTGTGACCTGTTGTTGCCAGAGACTTGGCGAGGACAGATATATTGGCCTTGATTTTGACACTATGATTGATCTTTGAAACATGTGAGTGCAAAAATCACATTAAAAAAATGCCGAGTACCTTTTGCTTCATGCTCCCCCGCTGTGCCGTCAAATTCTCCTTGATGAATGTAGTCACCACATCTGACATCTCCGAATCCTCGAAGATTCCATCGGGAATTTTGAAAGTTGTAGGGTGTTTCTTTGTGTAGGCCTTGACTCACGTGAATCAGTATATTGAGTAGCGTATGTAAGGTCCGTACTTACAATGACATTGTCTGCAAGCTTGAGGACATATCCTGTTAGGTTCGGCGATAGTAAGCATGCACATAATCTATCTTTCATGATACCCTGAAACCAAGATAAGCCATGAATCACGCGAAGTTCAGGTGGTTACCTTGAAATCATCCGAAGCAATAAATTCCTGACTTGCAGATCGTTTGGCGGCCCTTTGCATTGTGAGCAGGGTTGCCATCAAATTCAAAAACATCTCCTTGACAGACTTGGCCTGGCATTGGACTGGTCAGTCAATATAAGATTTAGTTTGGAGATCATTACTCACATTGAGAAAGTCATCCAAAGCGTTGTCGGGCAGACCATGGGTCCTGCAAACATCCATAGCAAATCGTTTAAGCCATTTTGTTTCATGTTCACTGTCGATATCATTGTCGGCTGAAGCACTTCGTGGGCGTCTCACTGGAGTTGTGGGGGGACTCAAACTTGTGGCCCTGCGGTCGGCAGCCAAGTCTGTCGTGGGAGTATTTTCCTCAACATCATTCACAAGACCAGCCGCTTGGACTGCAGTGGAAGAACCTCGTCGAGCTGGTGCTTGGAAGAGTCTGAATTGGGTCAACAGACTTGGACGAGCCATTGTGAGGGTCAACTCAGTGCAGGGCAAAGAAATGAGACACAACAACAGACATAGTCATAGTGTACAGTTTGTATAGAAAGTATATACTAAAATGTTTAATGTCCATCATAAGCACGGAAATTATGAAGAAAATGACCTGGAAAACTGCTTGCAGCGGGCAGGTGGGGGGGCATGTGCTGCACGACAGATAAATGACTAGAATTATCAGGTGGATATGAAGCGTGAGTAAAGTTTTCGGTTGGTGGAGCATACCCATGATGTTGCGGACAAGCTGGTTCAGAAGGGCCCGCATGCATCTGTGAGTAGCCATGTGGCTGTAGAGTTCCTGAGGGCACATAACCGAGGGCGTCAGATCGTGAAAACGCGGCTTCGTTTTGTAATATAGCACCAGCTGGCAGGGTGCTATAGACCTGCTGCAGGTGTTGCAGTTGAGATGTAGAGGGTCCTGGATCTAGGCCAGTCACAAGTTTCTTCTTCAGCACCACTTTGATCTTGCCCTTCTTTCGTTTGTTGCTTGTGCTGCGATCAAAGGCCGGGGGTAAGTCTCCAGTATCATTCTCCCTCACTTTCTCCAGGTCAACAGGATTGGCACTGTCCAATGCTTTCTTTTGGTGCACGAGTGCCACAGCATGGAGATGTATGGCATGGTGGTCCAATATCCATGGCATGCTGATCTGGGCGCGTATATTCGGCGGAAGTAGCGCTGAGATGTATCGGTAGTTGTGAAGCGCATGGATATTGAGAAAGTAGGTGTTGTTGGGTGCATGATCAACGAGCTGCAGGAGTCTCATCGTGATGATGCGCTCCTGCCGCTCTCGCACATTCCGGATGCCACAGTTTGATCCAGATGTGCAGTCATGTTGAACATTGGCGACACACAATATTTCCTTGCATGAACTCTCAGTATGAGCACAAAGAGTAATTAAGATAAGACTTACATCGGGTGTAAGGACCACAATATCATCAACGTCTGGAAATCTGAGGCGTGGCACACGTAATTGAGGGTGTAGTTCACCTAATGAGAATTTGAGACGCCGAATGACGACATGTGTCGCGATGCATCCTTGGTGTGGCATAAGTATTTCAATGACTTTGCCGATAGAGAGCTAGAACAGAGAAGCAGCACTTAGTAAGATGCTGCCTTGCAATACATCATTACTTACCTCGTTCAAACACATCTGATTGCACCTCATGATGACATGGCTCCCCAGCAGCGCACTGCTGTGATCTGCCGCTATGAAAGAAACACACTTGTAAAAAAGCGATGTGGCAGGGAATTGACGTGTTCCAGGAGGAAGAAGTGCAGTTGACTGTGTCAAACACCATTCAACTGGTGGGACTTTGCCCCCTGTATCCTTGTGAGTTGGCAAACAAACCGATCCTACCAGGAGATTAACAGGTCGTTTGAGTGTGATTGAAGCATTACTTACCGATTAGTTTTTCACTTGTGGTGGGTAAGCCTATCAAACGGCATTGTTCAGGGTGTGCAGCCATGTATGCAGCGACGTTGCTGCCAGCATGGACCCATTTCCGTGTCTTTGGGTCGCGCCAGAAACCTCCAGTTACAATGTGCTTGACAATATCAAAGCCACTGAATGTATGACAAGTGTTGCGGCTGGGAGCTTGACGGTTGCTGTAGATAGATGACAGACGGAAAACGTGATTGAAGGACTCAAAGCGCTCAGTTGAGAACAGAATTGCTGGTCCAAAGCGCCATATGAAAGCTGGAAGATGGAGGAGGAAATGGAACTTTGCCTTCATGATGAGGATGCTGGGCGCACATTTAGTGCTGATACTGAGAAAGTCGTCAATTGTCCATGATAGATCAGCCTTGAAATTGAAATGAGGCAATAATACTATTGAAGATGAGTGTGACGCACCAATTATCCTCAGCATTCTCAATCACTGTGTGCCAGAGAAGCACTACGAGCTTGCCAATCATGGTCCAACCATCGAGAACTGAGTGCGGAACTAGGTCATAGATCAGGTATGGCATTACCTGTGCAAGGCTCTTGAAATGCTTGCCAATCAAACCTCCTTTGAAACGGCAGATGTACTCTGCTCCAAGAGTCGGCGAATTCAAGCCTTCCTTGTTGACAGATTCCAGTCGCATCTGGAATGTATTGAGCAAGTAATTTTTATCGAGTATCCATACTGTCTGGCCCCAGAAGTACTTGACGACACCGAGAAGGACAGTATGTAGGATTTCTGTGGGTGTATCTTGATGAACATCGACACTCGGCATACCAAGAAGTGGGTTGATGTGATCATCAAGCGAATGACCATCTAATGCAGCCTCGAGCTCGCGCTTGAGCTGCACATGAACATCCACTTCAGAAATGACAGGCTTCCCGGCCTCGCGTTTGCGAAGTTGTTTTCCAAGCTCCAGAAGGCGATTTATGATCGCTGATGTAGCTGCGTCTCAGGTCCCTGTTGATGCCACAGCACTCTGAACTTTGGTGGTTCCACCAGGGAGTTTTGCAAGCTCGATTTGCTCTTTCACCTGCACCAGTGTTTCCTCCGGCATTCGAAGTTCAGCAGACTATAAGTACATTAGTTTAGAAACACACAGAGTATGAAGGTCTGGACAAGCCTTGAATATGCTACAGTAACCCGCATCAGACTTCTTGTCTACATTTGTGCCACCAACTTTGCATGTCTGGCAGAAAAAATTACACCTCAGCCCACCATGGCTGCATTCTTCAGCCTGCATCAGATTGTCACCTGCCGTGAAGACAATATGAGGGATGAGCATGACTTCTTCATGGTATTTACAATCCCAGGCAATAACACCATCATCTGCAGCATTTCTGAGTGCATGATCATTGTCAGACACAAGTAGTTGTAATAAGAGCATACATACCGAATGGATTGCATTACGGCTCGCATGAGCTCTAAGGGAGCTGCGTGGGGTGATGACGACACAAATTGGACGCAAAATTCTTTTTCAAGCATTTCGCGGGGCATGGCAGCATTCAACATATAGACGACGTGGTGCTTATTTCACTGTTTTGATATATTTCCCGATACATCATCCATGAAGACAATGAGTGGGACACTTGAGACCATGCAACCACCAGATTTCTCTCGAAGGGGATTTGGCATGAGATGGGCATGGGAAGAAGACGAATCTTGAGATGATGTGTTAAGTAACATCAAGATGAGCATGATGCGAGCTCACCTGTAAAGCCACATGAAAACTCCTTAGAACAAGCTTGAATATCCTCGAAGGTGCGCGAAAACGTTGATACTGGTGTGATAACCTGTTCAGGATCAACTGCAAAGCCCTCCTGTATACAACACTGGATGAGTCAAAATCACAAAATTAGAATGAGCTTACCTCTGTCCGAGTGACAAAATGTCCCAAAGACAATATTTCAGCATTGTGGTCAGCAGATACCTGTGCCTGAAAGAACTTCTTAGGAATAAAATAGTCCTTTGACACTTGTTGGAGGAGCTCGTTGACAAAGAATATGCTCCCGCCAACATGAACACTTGGCGTTGCAAGATTGCCGGGAAGACCATGAAGCATTTTCTCACCATGGTGAATCTGCAACATTCGACCTTGACCTTCTTCAGGGTAGTCCCGCATAGTCAGTCATGTGAGTGGATTGGAATAATCCTGAGATCAAAAAGTGTGAGCCAACGCGCATTGATGGTAGTAGTTCTAAGACCTACTTTTGCTATGGCCTTGCCCACAGAGTTGATATAAAAAACATTGCCGGAGGCTACGCTAACTTTCTCAGTCAGGTTTCCAACAAGTTCCTTGATCCTATCCTGCGCTTTCCGGAGACTATGAAGTGAGGGGACGCCTGTTGCCCCAAGCGCAGTTGCCCAATTGAGAACGGCCCTCTTCTGTGCTTCAGAGAATCGAAGCCGGGGTGAGCTAAAGAGAAGATGTGTGATAAATTCCTGCTTTTATGATTAATGTGTGGTTATTTGGAAAATGATGGAACTTACGGATGTTGTCGCCCATGGAAAAGTTGGTGAGTCCAGAGGAACCTCTGATTTTGAAGCTGGGCTGTCCATTTCAGAGGATATACCTGGCCATAGCATTAATAATGGTATATGTAAAGATAAAAGAGACTGTACGTACCTGAAAGGTCTATTCCATAATTGTCCAACTCAAGACCATCGTCGAAGTCCGCATCAACATCGTCTGTCTCCATACCCAGCTCATCAGAGCTAGGGGGTAAGGGACAGGAAAACAGCAACTCTCCTCGCTGAAGAGCTGCCTGCATCTCTTCATAGTAGTATGCATGCAAAAATGTGCATGCTGAGGCTGCGCCATGCCAAAGCTCCTCGATTGGAAAGTAAGACTCATCATCCTCCACATTATTGTTTACAGGATCCATCAGTGGAGGTGTCGCATCGTCAGACATTTGATCAGAAGGTAGCTGGCTGCAAGAAGGTTCGTTGTGTGAGGTCGAGTCGGAGGGCTCAAGCATGTTGAAGTCGATGTTGGGCTCGGAACTGGGTGGAGGGGTTGCATGACTACAGCACAGTGCATGTGAGAGATTCCATTGGTGCTTCTTTGTTCCGTCATGGGCAGCGATGTGACATTGACGCATCGTTGAAATGGTATTCTTTAACTGTGGGCATACCTTGCATATAACATGGCCCATCTCACTGGCTTGTCCATACACTGCGACTAAAATCAGTTTTCGTTCAAAGGATTTGACATAAGGCTGACCAAAAGGATCCAAGACTACAGTTTTCTTTAGCCGCATTGGTGAGGTTCTAACGTTTTGCTGTTAGACTTGGATGATTGAGAGAATGAACACATGTAGGTGCCCCCACAAGAGCATTCATATGCTCTTATATGAGCATCTACACATGTTCAGCATGCTGGTGAGGGTTGGTGAGGTCAAGGGCATGAGTAATCTAGTACCAGCTGATCGATCATTGTGATGAAGCGGAACAACTCACATGATGACCAACCAACAACTTGAAACATCCTTTCAATACGCCTCCAATCCCTTTGGCAACATGTTTCTCACAACAACCAGCACAGATACTTCTTTCCGTGTCGATATGGTACAACATGAAATCGGACTCAGTCTTGCCTCTCTTTGCTTATCTATCCGCTTTGTTGGAAACATACAGTCTCAGTTGCAAAACCCACCCACATTCATTGTCAGTCAATTTTTTCTGCATCATCTTCCATCCGTCTCACAAATTTTTTCAGCCACTGAAACTCTCTATTCATATTCCTGAAGCATATGCCAGTCAAATTTCTTCCATCGTTGAATGTATCAGTCTACATGTTGCTTTGAGTGGCCGCCCATCATTGAATAGTCTACCAGAGGTAATTGTACTGTCCACACAGATACTTAATTTTCAATGATGACATTATATGCAGGGCAGCTTTCCTTTCTTTCCTCTCGCATCCAACTTCAATCACCTCGATGGTCGGACTTGGGCACTGCTTGCCAACACCATTCAAGATTGGCTTACTGACAATATTTCTTTGACACGTTCAGATGTGTGGTTGTGGGGCCGTGAATTTTTTTGGATGGCATTCGTTGCAGCATTTCCTGGATTTCCACGCCGAGAATGGCCACTGTGGGACCCAAAGATTGGCATGGAGGGCGAGTTTATCACCTATTGGATGTCTGACTTTGGTTCAGGCAGTGAGGGGCCACTCAAGGACATCCAGAATGGTGTGTGGAGGAAATTTCATGATCTCGCAACAATGCTATACCTGCTTCCTCTCTTTAAGGATTATTGATTCCTATGTTCATCTGTGTTCATCCATACCCATGTATTTCCCATAGACTTTGCTTGCGTGTAATATAAGACAATGCATGTATCGTGTTCAATAGATATCACGCATGATTTGTTTTCTTTTTCTGTCGGCACTTGGAAGGCACAGCAATCTGATCACACAATGCTACTCATAAGTGGGTCTCGGTACCCAGCTGAATGACAATGACCAAGCAATCCGCATTAGATCTACAATAGTGGTTACCTAGACCTCAGTGTGGATGCTCACCAGATATTTAAGCAATGACTTGTTGACCTGACGAGCTGAGCTGAGCATCAATGTTTACATTACAGTAACATATCTACATCACTTATGGGTGCTATCACCGTTTGTCAGACCTTTCTTAGACCCTTAAAAACACTGGTTCATAATACAGGCAAAAAATTGTATCACTAAGACCATTGGTCCATATGTTTATGATTGGTTCCTTTCAGGCTTGATTGTGACTGGATTGAGGTACACAATTGAACTTCCGTCAAATGTTAGGTAAAGCAAAATACACATTTGGCGGTGTAGTTGCTACATAATAGGTGCACTCAGAGTAAGATTCAGGATTTTCGCTAAGCTCGGTAAAGCTCGGTAAAGCTCGGTAGAGTTTTGGCAAAACTCGGCAGCACGTAAATTAGTCATACCGGCACACTTCGGCATGAAATTGGACATTCAAACGACACTTAGAATTCACGAGAGGATGCAGGAAAAGTCATGCATTAGGTAGAGATGCAGGCAAAGTCATACATTAGGTAGAGTAACTCTGACATGTGTATTCAACTGAGATGTAAAGTTGGCAAAAAAAACAAGTCCCGTGTGATCAATGACATCTGGCATAGCACAGCAAGCGCCGGGGGGAGAGGTTAATGCTGAGAAACGAGGGGGACGAGGGCGGGTAAGGTTGAGGGCCAGAGGGCGGGTAAGGCTGAGTACCTGGGGCAAATGGTAAGGCTGAGCACCTGGGGCAAAGGATAAGGCTGAGCACCTGGGGCAAAGGGTAAGGCTGAGTACCTGGGGGAAGAGGACAAGGGCATCGACAAAAATCTGCATGCCTCCGCGGAGACGCAAGATCAGGGTAGACTCCTCCAAGTCCTTCTGGATGTTGTAGTCACTAAGAGTACGGCTGTCTTGCAACGTTCCAGCGAAGATGAGGCGCTGGTCAGGAGGAATGCCTTCCTTGTCCTGGATCTTTGCCTTCACATTGTCGATGGTGTCCGATGATTCCACCTCCAACGTGAGGGTCTTGACGAAGATCTGTATGCCACCACGGAGACGGAGAACGAGGTGGATGGTGGATGTGGGTGGGGTGCGACTTCCAGAGAGGCGAGAGAAATTCTGCATGCCACCAATCAATCATCAGAACTTTCCGAAATTTCAAACTCCACTATAAGCTGCGTCACATATACCAACTCAATAGGGGTGTTGATTCCGTTGATTCCCATCATGCCTCGTCAATCCAAACGTCAACAGATGCTGAATGATATTGACCAGGCTGCCCTTGTGGTAGCCAGGGCAAGATACCAGCATGTTATGGAAGATGATGACTCTACGGACTCGATCTTGAGCCTCGACTCTCAGTTGGACCTTACTCGTAACTCGGATCTTGATATTTTCATGGATATTATGCTTTCTCCCTCTTCGCCTCTTTCTCCAGCCTTCTCAGGCTTATCTGATTTTTCTGATGGGGACATCTCATCGGATGATGATGATCATACTCTCGCCCACTATAATTGCCTGCAAGATTCCATTGCAACTCTCCAGGATGAAGTTTTGAAGGCTCGTGTACTCCACAGGCCTGATGAACCTCTCCCACAAGCCCCACAACTCTACCTTCTAGTTCATTTTAGGAAACATTGCCCTCTCTTATTTCATCACAAATTACGGGTCGACCCAGACATTTTCAACAATATTCTTGATTTAATCTCTGGCCATCGTATTTTTCACAACAACTCGAACAACTCCCAGCTTCCTGTTGCGATTCAACTCACAATCTTTCTTAACCGTGCTGGCCACTACGGTAACTCCATCTCCCTACTGGAGGTGTCTCAGTGGGCAGGGGTCAGTGTTGGCTCCATTGTTAACTGCACTAATTGTGTCATGGTCGCCCTACTTGACCAGCATGATGCGTTCATGGGCTTCCCTCCCCATGATTCTGAGGATTTTAACTGTGCTCGGAGGTATAGTGCAAAGGCTACCACTTGCCCTGAGTGGCAGAATGGTGTCCTAGCTGTTGATGGGACAACGGTTGATTTGTATGCCACACCGGGTTTTTACCATGAGGCTTTTTATGACAGGAAATGAAAATATTCCCTTGGCTGTCAGGTAAGTTTGCTTTTTATTTATTTTCTACCATTATAAATTAAAATAAATTCAAGGCAGTCATTATGCCCCACAATCTTCTTATAGTCGATTATTCTCTCGGTCACCCTGGAAGCGTCCATGATGCATATGCGTTTAGATCAACTCATATCTATCAAGAGCACGACACACTTCTGCCAGCTGATCACTGGGTTTGGGCAGACAGTGCTTATCCATTGAGCACCTGGTGTATTCCCCCTTTCAAGAAGCCCCGTGGTGGTCGTCTGACAGCGAATCAGAGGACATTCAATTATTATCTTTCCAAAGTTTGTGCTGTTTTTTTCCTGATTATTTGAAATTTTACAAGTTATTTAGGTCCGTGTTTGCGTTGAACATGCATTTGCTGCATTGAAAGGGCGGTTTCAATCCCTTCGAGATCTCCAACAGAATATCAATTCGGCAGATGACTTGCAGGCAGCTGTCCACTGGATCCAGTGTTGCCTCATACTTCACAACATGATTATCCGATTTGAAGAAAATCAAGCTCTTACGGAAACAACTGGCTCAGTGGCATGGTCCTGTCAGGAGGACAATAATTACATTCACCCAGCAAATGAAGGACCTGATGGGGATGGACAAGTAGGTGATAGGTTGTATGAGGGGACTCCAGGTCATGCATGTCGTGAGAGATTGAAGGATCTTTTATTTGACAGTCCTCACACCAAAGCAGTACGCAGAGAAGACTAACAATAGTTTGCAAGAAACACCAGGACATCATTGTATAGTAAAGTACCACAACAGAGTATGAGTTACATATGAGTGACATAGACAGTAGCGTGAAAACGAGCATAAAAAACAAGAACAAAAGAGAGATTGCAAGCATCACACTCAAGCCTGAGACCCAGACCCAGAAAGACGTGCAAACTCAATCTTGAGGCGCATGGTTGCCGCCTCCTCCACATGCACTTGCGCTAATGCCGCGTGCATCTTCATCTCTGCTTCTCGAAGACGAATCTCGGACTCCTTGGCCTCCAGGGCACGTTGATGCGCAGTGGCAGCTTCGGCGAAAGTATCCGCACATTCAGCTTTGAGGAATTTGTGTTCGTTGACTTGGCGCACGAAGTTGTCCTTGGCCATGTACCACTTGTTCTTGAGTTCGTCCCGAGTGACACAGTCCAACTGCGCACTCTCGATCTCGTCAGAGAGTGCGCCAACCTGACTCTGAAGGTCAGACCACTGCTTCTTCCCCTGCCTCGTTTTTCCTGCGGATGCTGACGCGAAATTGGCTGGTGACGTCATTGATGTTGATGCAGGTGCTGATGACGCCAACTCAGGCTTTGAGCGCAAAGAGCCTGAAGAGCGGCGAGAGGACACTTTGACTGACCCCATGCTAGGGCGCCGTTGCGGATTGGACATCCCAAAGGATGCACGACTGTCCCGGTGAGACATCTGCGATGTGTGCGGCAGCATGAATTCAGATCGTTGAGATTGAGGCGGAGGGGTAATGGGGGGCAAAGGGGACGACGGAGGAGCCGGACGTTTGGATGCAGCATGTGCAGACCTCAGCGGACTGTCGAGAATAATAGCATGAGGGTCGTCGCGGTAATCACGTCGCAGGGGGGGAGTCGGCTTTGGTAGATCTTCGAATGAAAAATCCATGTCATTGTCGTGATTGAGAGGACTGAAATAATTTGGCATGTCGTCGTCGTCGTCATCGAGAAGCGAGTTGGGGTCGTTGCGAGAGCGTGCGGGGGGCGCGCCAGACTGGTGGTGATGTGGGTACTGGCTATGAGGGGCATGGCCAAACGCGTATTGACTGCCGTGGGGCTGAGCGCCCAAGGGCGGGTAATGCTGAGCGCCCGAGGGTACATAAGGTTGAGCGCCTGAGGGCGGGTAAGGTTGAGGGTTAGAGGGCGGGTAAGGTTGAGGGTTGGAGGGCGGGTAAGGTTGAGTGTCAGAGGGCAGGTAAGGTTGAGGGTAAGAGGGCGGGTAAGGCTGAGAAGCTGAGGGGGGAAGCTGAGGAGAGTATGGCTGAGCGCCAGCGGGAGGAAGCTGAGGAGAGAAAGGCTGGGCGCTAAACTGAGCACTCCCAGAGCCCAGACTGTTGGAATACGAGCTGCCGGCGGTACATGAGATGGAGAAATATTTTGCTGCGTGGTCTACTCCCAGGTGTGACGAGACTGTCTTGAGGGATATTGCTGGATTCCCCCCCATGATGTCAATGAGTTCATCATACCAGGGGAATTCCTTCAAAATTTGCGCTGTGAATTTAATCAGTCAGGCTATGATAGATGTAATTTTTTTTAAAAATGCACCCATGCAAATTCTGCGCTTCATCCTCTGGCATGATACCCAGCGCCGGTTGAGTGTAACTTGTCATAGGACTCATGATACTTTCTTCTGAGTCTGTGAAACGAATATTAGTACACTTTGAGGAAGAGAGTCAGAACAACATACCCGTTGATGTGACTATTTGTCGAGTCTTGAAATTTGTCGGGCTCGTCCGCGTAATGCTTCACATAGTCAGCATCATTCTTGAACACATACTTCACAATAACAGCACAGACTGAAAGTTTATCTTTGCCCGAGGGACGGTCACTATCATTCTGTGGTCGTTTTGCATCAGAGGAAAATAGGATCCAGCAGTCAGCTGGGTGGTCATGGAGGTGGTCAATGACTTTCTGGGTGCGGAAGGTGCAGATAGCCACTGTATCTGGAATTTGGGGTGATCTGACCCTCCTCCCACAGCAGGATGCTGTGTGCCTCTACTCTTGCTACCCCTCCCGCGAGTGACCGGCCCCTGTGTTGGATCCATGGCGTTTTTGCCCCTTGGAAAGGGTGTCTGTAAAGCTTTCAGTCGCGCAGAGCGACGTCGAGGTGGTGGTTGAACGACAGGCATAACTTTCGAAGTCCGCTAGGGTGCCGAAATCTGCCGCATGTCAGGTGCGTGGCAAGCCCCGAGTTTGGTGAGCTTCTTACCGAGCTTTACCGAGCTTAGCGAGAATTCTGAATCTTACTTTGAGTACCATTCGCTTTTCCAAAAAAAAAAAAGATAAAATGTTGGCAAGACGGAGCGTGGGAGAAATGGACACAGCTTTTGCAGATCGACTGACGCACTAACGTGGGAGTCGGCGATTTATATCCGCCATGCCATCTTTTCGGCGGGCGTCTTCCAAGAATGAGGATGAGGCGTATACAGAGGTAAGCTCATAAGGTGACGCTAGTAAATGTTTCGCCTATGACGCGACTTGCAGGGAGTCTCCCAAGCAAACCGGCAGAAAGGCAACTCAAGAAGGATCATGGTCCCCTCTCCAATCATGCGTGTTACAAGGGCATCCATGTCACTCGATGGCCTGCTAGATTTTTTTCGAACTGGAATAGAAAGCCGTGCGTCTGGTGACCCAACAAACGGCCCCAAAAAGCCAGTTATTTTGAACGTTTTATGTGCTCCGTGCTGCCAGAGTGTTTGGAAGTACGCCGCCAGGTACAAGACAGCGATTCCAGAACGGACAACTTTGTATGGATAGTATTTTGAAATGGACAACGAAGCTAACTGAAGGCAGGGCACTCTTCTTCGACCTTTGTCTCGGTACGAGTTGTCGGCTGCGATAAAGTATGCGTCCGCGTTTGGTGCGGTGGCTCTTCCTTCACCGGCACAGGCAAACTATATTGAGAAAGCTGCAACTCCGTCGGGTAAGCAATAGACGCGACTCAGAGACTAGAGGTTTATTTGTGTGGCAGGAAAGGCGTAGAACAGATATTCAGGAGCTAGACTTTGTCAATTACAATTCTTTGACCTCCGCACCCCCCCCAATTACCGCCTCAGTCGCCACAATCAGGCATTTTTAACTCGCTAAAATCTATCCGAACGACACCTTACGAAACGTCTTTCTTATCACGCCTATGTGGCCATAGACTCCTACAGACTCGGGGCCAGTTTCAGTAGACTGGGAAACCAGATCTCCTTGGATAGAATTGATGACAGATGTGCGAGAGCACTACTCATATGCGCAGTAGGTCTTGTTTACTCGAATGACTGCGCTGCTCACCTCATTATCATCAGCCCCACATCATCTCAATCACCTGAAGTTCCGGTTCCAATCCGTTACGTCTCCCTGCAGCCGTTCCACCTTCAACAGGTACACGAATTATTAGCTAGAGTGTTTTGGGATGGAATTGATAGTTTGTTGTATCCTCTCATCTTCATAAGTTGCTCTCATGTAATTCAGTTAGCGACTTGCTTCAGTCTTCTCCCGAGCGTTGCTCAGTGATCGCCATGTATGGCAAAATTGTCATCGGCGTGGCTCTTTTGAGCTCGCCTCAGGAAGCGTATATCACACGTACCTGGCCGTCAGAGCAGGCTGGCATAATTCTCAGATAGCAACGTGTGTTGCAATTTCTCGACACTTAGAATAATAGCTTATGATCTTCATCTCTGCAGTACTATGCTGTATCACCTGATCATGCTCAATCCGCACAGAGATATCACACTTCACGTAGCTGCTAATAATCCAGCGATGGTGCGCTTTTGCTAGTGATCGGTGTTGGCACACATTTCTAAAATTTGTCTAGTTGCTGTACAACAGATTTGGGTTCAAGGCTGAGGAGTTCATCGCAGGATTTTACGAAGATTACCTGGACTCTCAGTCAAGGGCATCTATGAATGCCTTCAGATTGCGTCTTCGACGATGACAACACGATTTTCAGATTGGCACTGATCTAATCACCAGAACGACAGGGACCTGCTGGTCCAGTACTCCCGGGGGTACTTTGTCGGGAATAGTTATATCCGCCAAAGTCAAGGTGTTGATATGCGCCCGGCGTATCAATCGCGATGTTCCATCACTAGGGACCAGGCACAACCGCAATGCTAGGGAGTCAACCATAACATATTAATCCGAATGTCATGAATAGCAAATATGAATGTATGTTACATGTCCGTGCTTCGATTCTGCCGGTCTCAAGCATCTCGTGTCATCACATGGGAAAAAATGGAATTTAATGGTCAAGAAGCATTTTTTCAGGAAACCCGACGGTAGTTCGCATGCTGGTTGCTAGTTGAAATGGGTGTCCATTTTGATCGATTGCGATGGTCAAACAAAATTATTGACTTAGTCATTAACACGAGGACAGTCCAGGATGCGTACCCGGCGCCTTCAGCCCATGTTATGATCGTTGATGCAGTACAGCTAGCAATATGGATGCAACACAGGTCTAGTGATCTCCCACCTCTATTGCGCATAAAGCCGCTCTCTACCAACAGCGTTGGTTTACTACCTGTTGTACAGCCAAGCTGTTGTGGTGTCATTAGTAAGTGAAGTATAACTTTTAGGGAGGGGTATAAGATCCTCATGTTTTGCGTATGATTTTTTCGGGCCTCTCAATGGTGGACTCGATGGCCGGCCCTATGCTCATGACCAACGTGTTTCAGGAGCATACATCGAGGGTGAGTCTGCACTTGGCCAGATGACGATCTGATCGGTGCCACAACAGTATATGAAAGATCACTAACTGAACCCTGCAAGATCGACATCTCACGTTACTGATTGCTATCCACTTTCCAGTTGCCGGCGTGATCATCTTTGCAAGTTAATGCTAGCCACTGATCGCCTCTCTTGACGAGTTTGTGCCAGGCTTATGACTATCTTGTGACAACGGACAAGAGGTGTACTACATAACATTGTTTTGAACAATTATTCCTCGTTCATATGTGCTACCTGCAGGTTAGACTCCATATGTGGGTGTCGAAGTGGGGCACGGCAAGGGTCCTCCAAAATTTGTCTGTTCAAACCCAGTTCTTCGTCCACCTTGACATATGATTTGTTCGCAGTCGTATCGGTCATGTCAGGTTATGTCTGTCTGTACTCGGATATGGAGAATAGGATCAATGTTTCCCATTATACGATGCCGCTATGTAAGTTGGACTCATCAAACAAAAGTGCCAATGCGTTATTCGTATTTTTTCCTGATACTGGTTGTAACTGAGATTGGTATGTTGTGTTATTGGCATGTCTTTCACTGTCAACTTATGTATTCATCAGTGGTCCTCATTCTCATGCTGATTCACGCCAGGGTGTACTCGCGGCAAATGACCGGCGTTGGGAGTGGTTTGTTGATGTCGCTGTATCGTGATTCTATTCTTCATATAGTATGCCTACTGCCTAAGCCCTTTCATGACTGCATTCAAATGATCGCGAATGACCAACTTCGTAATACGGTCGTATCTATAGCGAACGTGGTAGTCATGTCCGCCATTTAAGTGAGTGATCAGATACCTCTTCTGGTATGGCGACTTAGGAACTCCAACGAAACAGCCATGCTACAATCAACTTCTTTGACACATGCATCGCGTCGTTTCTTAACGTCTGTCCAAGACTGGATATGCTGTAACGTAGATTCCCGGCAGTCATGCACTCCGTCCTTTCCTTCCGTATCATGTTTAATCTCAGGCAAAAGTGCATTTTACATTCCATGGACATCTCGGACATGACTTTCGGTAGAATTTAACCTTATGATCAGGAGGTGATGTGAAGAACAGAAGTAGTTTTTCCAGGGCTATGTGTGGCATGTATTACGACTAGATTCAATCACTTAGAGTACCAAGTGTGATCAATTGAACTAACCTCTCGCACTTTGATCCTGCCAACTGCCGGGATTGATAGGGGTTTATTACATGAAAAGGCAATGTTTGTTTGTCAATTGTTCCCAGGCATGGCGGTTGGTGGATTGTGCAACCAACAATCCTTTCTACTTAGCTTTCGCAGGCGCAGCCATTGATTTCTACGTATACTTACGTGCGAGGACATCAGGCCTGTTCCTTGCCTTTCTGTTGTACTTATCTGCTTTCTGGTTTATGATCTGTGTGTCACGAATTGCTATGCCTTTCCCATTTACATTCAGTTTTCGCGTACCGGGTCTTCACAATCCGTTTACCGCTCAATCGGCAGTAAAACCGTCCCGGAATGACAGGAAAGATGCTCGGCTTGATCCTGCATCTGCTATTTCTCGACGTAATTGCACCCAATTTCCTCCTCCCCGCCGTGCATCACCGTCACCATCACTATCATCATTTGTACCACTAAACCGTAAGCGCGGTTGGGTGCCTTCTATCTCTGAACCCAGCCAAGCCGCCACAAGCGCCGCATCTACTCGAGGTTATCTCGACACACCCGCAAAGTACAGGGATATGGCACATGAAGCGCCCGAACAGGAATTTGTTGAAGAAATGTTTGCAGGTGTGTCTCAATCATCCGTGATGTAGCATTACATATTTCGCAAGCAATACCCGCGCCATGCGCACGCCATGTGTTATCCATGCGCAGGCTGCGGTTTATATTTTGAAGTCATCTCTCTTGCTTCTTTACTTTCATCTTTCAACCCACTTTCATTCATGCCTTTCGTCATCGTTATTGAAATAGATGTAGAATTACCACCCGCCAAGCGGCGTCGCACTCTCGCAGGTTCGATCGTGTCCACAGCGTTGAGCGCTGCTCTTATCGGGACTGCTGTTGGTCTCACTGTATATCGCCTGTGAGTGCTGAATTTCAGTTCGATATTAATGTTACTTATCACTATTGAGCGTAGCTGGCGGGACCGAGGCAAGGAACAAGAAAGAATACAACCACTACCACCACCATACCACCCGGGTGACTGGGCCCCCGAACAAGTATGTACAGCTTGGCGTGTGTCACTGTCTCGTCATTGACATACTTTCAGTACAAGGATATTCAAGTTACCCCTCCTACTCCGAAATCGCGCAAGCCTCGCTCAACGCCTTCTGTTCGGTCGTTCCGGCACACGACACCGCAGGGTGCGAGCTCGCGGTCGACCGGTTACCCCATCACGTAGTGTTTCCCCCCTACCCTCATGGCTCATCCACCCCCAGAATTTGATTTCGTGCATGTAAACCAAGACGAAGATGAAGAGGAGGACGAACCTGAGGCTGACGAAATGGACTGGATCGGCGACAGACTATCTAGACTCATACAAGAAGGGCACAGAGCTCTAAACACGGAGGTTGTGGTCATGAGTGAAGCGAAAGAGGATGAGGTGGATGATGGTTCAGGTGACTGGGAGGAAGAGCAACCTGCCGCTGGTCCATCTGTGTCCAGGCGGAGTTCCTTCCGCCAAACACATCAGCCCCGTAACATTCAACCCCCATCCTACTCGGCCTTTACTTCATCTTCTCCGAGCTCGTCACCTAGGAAGCGTAAATATGTTGGCGATGCTGTACACCTTTCTCCTGATCGCCAAAATTTCTCAAGGTTGTCAGTACCCAGTACACCTCGTCGGATTGCTCGCGAATCTTCGATGGATATTGGCGTCTGCGCTACTGTTACAAGCAGCTTCAAGGAGGATGTGAGTGCCTGGCAGAGTCCAGAACTCAGAGAGTCGATGGAGAGGGCAAGAGCGCAATACCTCCAGAGGCGGATGGGCGCACGATCATGATGGAACTTTCTGATATGTATTACTTACGTACTGACACTTTCTTGATCACTGGCACTGTCTCTTAACGAAGTATGGTCTAGGAATTTTTCAAGTACATGCTGTATCATTAGAATCACTTTAGCCAATGGTCATGCGCCATTTGGCAGTTTTCCACAAGAACCGGAACTATTTCTGATTATTTATGGCAACACTCAGAATTAGAACACAAACTCGTTTTGGAAACCGATATGCACGCACTACTCGCGTTACGTTGTTCAGCGTGAGTGTCGAAAGCTGCGGTCGAAAGTTGAACGGCCATACAATATAACAGCCACGCTGCAGCCTCATTAACTCCAAGGTCGACTGATCCGAATCAGAAACCGGGTTGCAATGTTAGGGCTCCGCAGTGAACGTGAGCTGTGCGAATTCGAAACGATCAAGATGAACGCACGATGCGCAGCGTGTCCGGCATTCTAATTAGAAAGCTTTGCATGACCTTCCTTACGTCTCCTGCCGTATACTCACATTCTTGGACTATTTGGACTCCCTGGTACACCTTGCAACTCTTATCTTCAAGGACTTCTCCCTCCATCCCCATGCCATCCTATGGTCTGACGAAGCGTGGTATACGATTTTTGCTCCTCGCCATCGTATTGTGTTTCAGTGCTCCCTGGAATACTTTATCACCGTGAAACTGTGCGGAAACTACTTCACTGATCACCTACCGCCATTGTACGAGGACTATCGAGAGCGGGAGCAAAATTTGGGGGCATTACAAGGAGTACGAAACGAGCAAGGATGTTAAATATCTTTGGTCAGCCAATCATGCACATAGTGGGTGATCCTTTCTTTAATTTGAATCATCACGCGTTGACCGTGCACAGGCTCAGGATGGGGAAATGTGATGCAAGACTATGTGATGAATGCGCTGCTTGCACATACCACAGGACGCTCGTCAGTCTATTCCTTTACACGTTCTCTCTCTTGATTCCCACATTCCTGATTTTGGTTTTCGATGACGTGTAGTTTTGTCTTTGATGACTACATCTGGAGGCCAGATGGTACACTCTTTACGGATTATAATGGGCATTTAATTCCCTCTCGGATTCCCCTGACAGCACTATTAGGCGGCAAGTACAACATGGTCAATTTCCGCGTATACACACCATTGACTGACTGTTCTAGGCATCATCGTGGGTGGTGAAATGCCACCTGGTGACACCACTCCTCGCGCAGTGTCTAAGGATTTCTTCAACAAAGTCTGCCCCAATCCGACAGTCGTTCATGTGACCGAAGTGAACGATGATCGTATGCGATTCGATGAAAGCGTGCCAGCTTCGTATATATTTGAGAAGTGGCTCGAAAAAATTAACTCGATTGAGGATCCGTGTGTGGAAATCGACCCGAAGAGTGATGCAATCTTTGAGTACTGGTGAGTCATACATATCGTCTTTGGATGACTAGTGGGAGACGCCAGACTTCACGTAGGATATTTGGACACGAGAGAATGTTGTCCATATGGAAGTACCTCAAGGATTCCCCGGTATCCACGCACTGGGGGTGGTCGCCTTTGATACACGATGCATACAGACGAAATCGCCACATCTTTGTGCCGAATGCGAAATCTACTTTTTTCGAAGGGCTTTCTGGTTCGGCTGTCACGGAAAACTACACAGCCCCGATACCTGGCCTCCTAGCGCTACACGTGCGAAGGGGTGACTTCCAGGACCCACTGCGTCCACCTGGGCAAATGGTCATCAAACTGGAATGCGTTCAATTTGTTCCCTGAGTTCTCCGACAGGTTCCAAAGGCCCACTGATGGCGGATGGGGCGAGACATCCGAGAAGAACATGCAGATGTATATGCACCGGTTGCTTTCCCACAATCGACCAAATCGTCCAGAAAGTCGTACAAGTGCGCGTCGAGTCGGAAGAGCCGCTGACGCATGTCTACATCATGACCAATGGCGCTGTCGCTTGGGTTGAGGAGCTGAAGGAGGCTCTTCGGAACTCTGGGAAACTGGGCCCAGATCAAGAGCAGCCGCGATCTCGACATTACATGGGAACAGAAATTTGTGGTGCAAGCGTTGGATATGTTGGTAGCTCAAAGATCTGAAGTGTTTATCGGGAATGGGGTAAGAGCTGCTGTAGCTTAATTGCTGGTACAAAACTGACGAGCGTCTCGTTACAGTGGTCGAGCTTGACCTCGAACGTTGTGATGCTGCGTATGGCGCAGAGTTTTCCTCCGGATAGTAACAGATTCTGGTAATGACGCTCACGACCTGCTTCGTCTACGATAGAGGCACGGACGGATGGACGATCTATTATGTTTATTGTTTGGTGAATACAGCCGTTGTGCGCCAAAGTATAGTCGCTACAGTAATACACTATTTTCTTCGTGTCAGGGTATACACCTGCTTATGTTGCAGATATCAAACATGATTTATCTGGCGATACGAAACTTTCCTGCATCGACGTCGAACGGTTCAAGGCCATGGCATGTCTGCAAATTTTGGACAGAGAATATCAAGGTCCGAGAGTCCTAATCACTAACCTGGTTACTGCATGGAGACATAACAAGGCTAACAACTTGAACTCTATTCAGATTAGTGTAGGGGGCAGAACTACTTGGATTTAGTTCTGCCGGTTGTAACCGGCAAAAACTGGCAAAACTCTAGGAGGGCCGAGGGCCGAGGCTATGCATTGGACTAAGTGTACGACATTCCCAACGATGACATTCAATATTGCCTCATCCCATCCGTCACCCGCACCTTTTCAACTCTTTGAGAGCTGCAAATTCATCAGTTTAATGTTATCAGGCGAGATACGCTCTGGACCCAGCAAGAAGGTCATCTGCATGGCGAGGCTCAGTCGAGAGCAGAGGTGTCCACGCGAAGGATGCTTCAAGACCCCCGGGCCGGGGGCGCCCACCAGCATGCCACTATCTTACTTTAGGGACGTCAGTTTTCATGTTCCCTGGATTCAAACTGTGTTATCAGAGATCTCAATCACGTCTCTCGGATACCCTGGGGTTCTGTCACCCTCCTTTTGCGTGAGTTCTGCCGTGGACCAGGCACAACCAGATTTGCCAAACTGGTTGGCAAAACTCTCGCCCGAGTGCTGCCTAACAACACTATCTATTTTGTAACATTCAGTACGTAGTTTCCGGCACCGTCATGAAGACTACATGGCTACGTAGTATGCAAGCGTCCCTCGAATACTCGTCATCATGGAAGGCTGATTCATTCTCCCGGCTTATCGCAATTGGCAATTCAGTATCTCCCTTGCATCTAGAACTGATTTGTAGCTCAAGGGGATCTTGATGGAGTTGTGGTCTGTTAAGTCATAAACGCTAGGATCCGTGGCAGGCGGCCCATGTCGTAATACCTACTTTCCCGATAACGTCGCCACCTTCGATAACACTGCCGAATTCATCAAGGAGTAATATTGTAAAGTACTCTTGCTGTTCTGCACTCCAACATTTGCAGACGAGGTCTTCTCCCTGTTTCCCCTTGACGTGGGCATCGTTTTATCACACGGCGACCTGATACCCCAAAACCTCATAGCAGACGGGTCGACTATCACCGTGATAGTAGACTGGGATTTTTCCCGGAATATTTGGAGCACTGTGAGATGCATTCTCCAGACTGGATGACACCGAAATGGTACTATGTCCTCCAGTCCGTCTTTCCATAACAGCCCTACCAGCACATAATCAAGGCACTCCACTGGTTGACAACGATTGTTTGGCGAACGCTTCTGGTATAGGTGAAGTGGAGCCAATGAAACATATTATACCGTGCCCTCCGCATCTACATCAATACGAGTACAAAGGGCAACTCGTGTACGAGTATTAATAATGTCAAGGTACAGAAGAGAACTACTCAATTTCCGTGTTTCAAGATGCATGAGCAGCCACTCGTTGCGAGGGCAGCATTTCCATTAGCAATGTAGAGTTACCCTCCATTCTTCGTTGAGAGCTGAGGGTAACACGAGTAAGAATCGTAGCACAGGCGACATCAGTACTAAAAGACCGTGACTTACCAGGGATCCAAGCAAGGAAGATGGCTTTTGTGGGCTCATCACTCATGTCCATCATGTATCGATATGATTCGAGTGCTGCTCCAAATTGACCTCCCCGAATTAGTGCATGGCATCGTTGCTGGTTTGCAGTTTGCCACAAGGACTTAAGGTCCCAGCCGAAAAGCTGCACAAGCACGCGGTTGAGCATGGACAGATATGATTGTATCGAGTCATATCAACGTACCACGACAAAGCCCTCGTACATAGAATGAATGTCCGACTTAGAAAAGAAAGCGCCAGCGTTGACAGCGGCAGTGAAGTGGTCAACAGCTTCTTTGTAAAGGGCGCTATCCATGGCAATGATTCCCAGCTGAACTCGCAAATATGCCTGATGTGCGAAGCACGGAAAAACCAGTGAGTATACGAACCTGGGCTTGGGTCAAGCGTATGATACTTACTTCCACGACACGACAAGCGAGAGGATCGGCATTTGGACGGGCAGCTAGCTCTTGGACGAAACGCATTGCCTCTTCATGGTTATTTGCATTGAACAATGCGATGGCCTGAAAAACCTCTAATGAAGGATCGAATATGAATCGAAGATTTACCTACCTTGATCAAGAAAACAAATTGCGTCATCTTTGGATCTCCGTCGGTGGACGTGAATGCGAGGTCAAATTCTGTCATCGCTTCTCGGACCTGTTGTTTTCCCGCAGAGCGCGATCCCCTTGGAAATATAGCCTGACAACGGAGGCTGAATGCTAACAGACTATGTCATGATCATCAATAGGGGGGACACGGTGAGGCGACGCCAGCGTACTCACCTCGCTTGCATCATGAAGTGCGCGGTCCCAGTCGAGTTGTCGCGCCATGACGAATGAACGGTTGGCATAGGAGGTACAGCAGTTGGCATTAACGTCGATCTCTTGTGTGGGTAATTGTTCGGCGGTAGCCAAGTCCCCCCGTGATGCATGCATTACGGATGGTCGTGTCGATAACCAGGATCTGCATGAAGGCAGTGCCATGCTCGACTTGTGTTACATGAGTCAATATTGGAAACATGCCTTTAAATCAAAGCATTGAACCTTTGAATCAAAAAGACGCGAGATGAGATGACGAAGGGGCCGGGAAATCAAGTGGAAAAGTACCTTTGCCACCTGTTCCTTGAGAGCATCCTTCGGCAAAACATCCTCGGGTACTGCCCACTCTGAGACCTGCTTATCCTCATCTCCGCTGAGGATATGCTTCCATCCATCGAGAAGGTGACGCAACGCACGGGGTGAGAGTGCTTGAATACGATAATGGTTCGTCGATCTGACAAGCGACCAGAGGCGCGCATGGTTATCAAAAGATACGGAAAACGAGGAGTGAGCCAGCAGGGTGAATGGCGATGGCGTAGATTGCGCGAGTATGGCCTGTCCAAGGATCACCGACCTGCTCCCAAGTCGATGCATCCCACTCTCGTATAGTGGAATCAGGGCTGGAGCCCGCTGAGAAGAGGCGTGTACTATCAGACGTCCACGCGAGCGATATGTTGAATTGTATGTGACCCTTGAAGTTTGCAACGCATTCCCCAGTGTCTGGATGATAAACTTCGATATTACTCTGTGTTGCAATCGCGAGAAGTACGCCAGACGGGGAATACCGAACGCAGCGGACCGAACTACTACACGTAATTTGGTGTCTTTGGAGCAGCCATGTTTTGTGTGTTCCACAACTTTGTCGTGGAGTCGCTTGAACCAGTTGCCAGTACGGTACCATCAGGAGAAAAAATCCAACGTGTTGATTAGACTGGAGTGGGCTTTGATGGAGGCCTGGGTCGCCCAGGCGAGAGATTCTCTGAGCCAGGTGATGACTTCTCCGTTGGCATCGCCACTTGCTATCAATTGCCCATCTCGTGATACCGCCAACGCCAACACCTTACTTGCCATGGCCAGCCCATTTTCTTCAACACTACACCTGTCTTCAAGTCCCACAGATAAAGCAACTTATCTTTTGAGCCGGTGATCATATGTTGTCTGTCGGGGAAAACTGCGACTGCAGTGACAGCGGATTCATGATCTTTAAACTGTCGATTGGGTGCGGTGTAAGTTAGCTGTGACATTTGACTGGAGGCTGATGGTGTCGAGCACGCTCCAAGTGGACTTGGTAGAGGTATGATTGTGGGTAGAGCTGTAGAGGTGCGTGCATTTTATCCTGCTTCGCAACAATCGATCAGACGCTCAAGGCATGAGGCTTTATCATAAGTCCCTTGGTACCATAGCATTCCAAATGAGCTAATGAGCTTTCCTCATGGCATGATCGACGTTGAATAGCCTTATCGAATATGGTGGATCCAACCCTTCGACCAGAAATCCAACTCAACATCAAGATTTGAGCGTGGACAGCATAATGTTTGGTGACCGTTATGCAAGCTCATCACCGGCCACCGGCATACCACAACAACAGCCTGTCATTCTCCATGTCCCGAGGCAGGACGCTTCTTTCCTGCATGTTTACGGGCCTGTCTAGAACGCGCTGTTATAACGACGACACGAATAACTCTTTAACACGTTCCAGGAAAGCTTATTGATGAAGCTATCCTAGCTGTTCCTTATCATTTTGAACCTCGATTAAGTTCATCATAACCATAGATGTGGCATGCAGTCCGGTGACATGTCGAACTTCTATTCCCTGGGACATTCTTACTGCAGATTCGGACGGTCGCGGGGTTATTTGTATTGAAGATAGTCGATAACCAGCTGTTCGAACTCTGCTTTGTAACCCTTACGTCAGACCTCATGTTCGGCAGCACATCGATACCGGCACGACAGTCGCGGATCGGCATATATTACTGGTTCACCACCTTTGCCTGGCTTCTGTTAAGAGAATCGACCAAGACTGCCATCGGTCTGCATCTATGCTTGGTCTTCTTCGTATTGTATTCGTGTCAGCATGATAATGATACGCCTCTCTTTGGAGGTGATGTTTCACTCATGGCCTTCAAATATTTTGACCCTCGAAGGACCGGATAGAGATCGAGAGCCATACACACTAGATCTTACGGATCATTCAGATGGTGGCATATGCAAATGAAGGAGGAAATGATTCCGAAGCTTACGGTTCAGTTTAAGTGGAGCCACCTGGTGCAGGTGGAAAGGAACACGTGTTATGGGCGTACTAGCTCTCGAACGATGGCTTAAACTTTGGACTTCAATGGATCAACGGTGAAGGAAATGATATCTGCCGCCGCCGCCGAGGTCTCATGGTCTGTAAACATTAATATTAAGTGATTTGTTTTCAGTCACCCCACTCGGAAAACAAGTACATGAAATATCGACGTAATCGCACAAAAGATCTCCGGGGCGAGGACTGTCACCGTATGTCCGTTGGTGGCATATAGCGTCTTGCATTCTTACTTGAGAGCTCAGTGAAAGGGCGATCGGGGACCGTAGCATGAGTGACATTTACTAAAAAGACTCACCAGAGAATCAAGCACATAAGCTGGCCGTCGTAACTTCATTACTCGCATCTATCATGGATCGGTACGATTCGAGTGCTTCTGCAAGTCTGCCAGTCCGAACGAGCGCAAGACATAGTTGCCTATTGGGCGATTGGCCACAATGTCTCGAGATCCCACCCGAAATAGCTGCGAAAACGCACAGCTGAGCGTGAAAGGATTTGTGGTTGTATCATAGTATCTAATATGAACTCGATATCACTATCCGGACTCCGTTGCAATCGCAAGGCGCTCACCAGATGGCGAATATCGAACGCACTCCAACGCAGCGGACGTCACTATTACACTGGATTAGATTTCCTTGCCATGGAGATCCAATCGAGTGTAGTAGTGGTATCAGCCACGTCTCCTTACTCCACAGCTTCGTATTTCGATCCAGTGAACAAGTGACGAAACTCCGTCTGATCCTGGAGAAAATGTCAATGTGTAAATTCGATTGGAGTCGGCTTACATGGCTTCGGTGAGCGAGTCTCCAGTTTCTCCGTGCCAGGTGATGATCCCGCTCCCATCGCCACTCCCCACACCTCACTGCGATGCCCTACCATGTTCTTCAAAAACTACCCCTATCTTGAAGTCCTCGCAGATAGAGGATCCATCTTGTTGTACGAGCCTGTGACCCATACGTCGTCTACAGGGAATACTGCGACTGCGAGTACTGCTCCATTATGATCTTTAAACGCTCGAACGGGTGAGAGACCTGAAATGAACTGTACCATTTTTCTGGAGGTCGAGGTGGACAAAAGGAGAAGGATAGCGAGTGGAGCCACAGAGGGGCACCTGGGTGTTTGTTGATGCTTCACCACATGATCAAACGCCCGAAACATGAGGCTCTTATCATAAGCACTGGCACATGTGTCCAACTTGCGTCGCCGCAGCTTTAAAGATGACCCAACGAGCTCTACTGGTGCTATGATAGTCATGGCAGGTTTGAACAACATTAATATCGAATGGACTCAATACTTCGAATATCAAGAAACTAACTCGATACTGATATGCAATCGCCAGCCACGAGCTGTGAATCCCGGGAGCAGATTGATCCAGGAGCCGAGAAGAGACCTGTTATTGTTTCATCCATCAACTTTGAATCAAGGGTCTGAAATCGGGCAGAAAAGAGCACGAGTTGCAGCACGTTTGCATGGTGTCTTGGTTGCTGGTGACGAACACTTGGAACCATGTGTATCGGAAGACGAGCGCAGCGGAGCGTGCTTAATCTGATGGATATATCATAGGCAGAGTAAGTCGTAAGTAGGGTAGTATCCGAAATAAACAACAATAAGAAAGATATTGTCGTACCGTCACAGCTCATAGCACTCCGCGTTGCAAAATCCATGCATAATAGACGCCTAATCCATAACCCACCACCTTACAGACTGACATGCACCAATCTCGGGGTGGAGGAGAACCGCGGAGAGCCATATTGTAGTTGTCCTCCGGCGACGATCGACGAAAGCTGCTCTGTAGCGCGAAAAGGGGATTTCGGGGGGAGGGCTGGGATGAATGTGTTGATGTTTGACGGGTGACTGATACTGAGATTTTGTTAAACTAGAACGAGGGGTAGACGCACAGGTAATGAATGTTTCAGAGCATCGTACAACAGCACGAAATCGCTATACCGCTTATGTGCGTGGATAGTAGTACCCTATTTACGGTCACCTCGGATCTGAACTACAACATAGAAGGTATGCGAACCTCTTTTGTGCGGATCACACAGTCATACACGACATAAGCTCCACCAGCTTATCACCTACGCTCGTCCCACCCCGCGATATGCACATTTCGGGCAAAAGCGAGACTCGTGCCTGAGTTGTCGTTTAGCCAAATGTCGCGCGAGAAAATAGAGGGTGGTCCCTGAGGAGATTTGGGCCGGGTGGATGGGCGAAGGACACTTGATCCTGGATGGTGGTCAGTTAAGTATTTTGGACGGTATTGAAAGAGCGGAGAACGAACGTCACACAACTCATCGTACAATCGTGCTTCTGCTTCGACGTCAATTCCATCGTCCGGAATGACAACGAGAAGGCTTTCTGTATTTCGGAAAGGATGAGTGGGCGCGGGCATAGTGTTGACAGTGGGGACGAGAGCAAGTTTCCCCGATGACAAATCGGCCCGAGTCACTACATATAAATCGAGCTTGGACTTCCGCGATATATTGGTTCAATTTGATTATCGCAACGAGCAGCAAAGCAAAAGGTACCTAGACCACGTTTGATTTCCTGCCATGTTCGTGTACTCCACGGCTCTGTCTTGCCTCACCCGGTCGCCAGCATGGAGCCGCATCTGGGGAAATCAAGCGATTTATACAAGGGTTGAGAACTTTGGTTGGTGTTTGGTTCAGAATGGATAGGTTCTTCCGTCCCCAGTCTCCGTAGTGACCATCGCTTGCTATCAATTGCCTGTCGGTAGTGTACCGCCGTTAGCAGTATCTCCACCTCATCGCGTTGCCCCTTCATTTCTTCAACACAAGACCGTTCTCCCCAGACGAAGCACCTTGCATTCCGCTGCCACTATATGTTTTCAGATTTCACGGTCCTTTCAAATTCTTTAACAGGTGTTTTGATTGGAACGATGAATTGCTCTGCCATCCTGGTGGATGGCTGGTCGTCTTGAGCAGTGAGCACGGAGGTGGTCTTGGTGAAGGACCGCGGGTGCCTTGCTGCTGTGGAGGTCTGTGTCTTTCACGTGGCTTGTTTCATAGACGCTCATGACAATTACCGTCACCCCCAACATCACTACAGGTGGGAAAACGTGCAACTCTTCAACCCACCGCCATTTCTACTGCAGTACCGAAGGAGACAAGCAACAATACCTAGGAGGGAACTACGTAAAGTGCAGCCTTCTCCAAATGAACTTCATGCTGACCATCGCATGTACTTGAAAATAGACTTGGGGCCGGCGAATGTGGGAAGGGATAGTTGGCATTGATTTATCCAAACCCGTTCACAAGTTCAACGTTCAATGCTACAGTCAATGTTCGCAGTAACGGGTATCTCAGCCATTTCCCAATACGCCACGCAAGCGACTGGAGTACAGTTTGAGTGGAGGGTGTATCGTACCAATTGAACCCGGAATGGAAATCGATTGCGCCTTGATCTACGACGCATGTTTGGGAGGCTACAAGACCATGTCTCCCGGTCAATGATTAATGTGG